>NC_086378.1:87589988-87889988 GCF_036588685.1 Mytilus trossulus
AGGCGTTTGAAAGTTTCTTACTATATATAGTCAGTCGGAAGAATGTTTCATTGGACAGTTTGTCAGGTTAAAAAGAGTAATAAAAATGTTTTATTTTGAAGGAAATACCAAAATTATCTACAACTTATATGCAGTCAGTAACCATTCTGGTAGTGTGCATTCTGGTCATTATACAGCTTCCTGTAAACATCCGTATAGTGGAGACTGGTTCCACTTTAATGATAACAGGTAGGTACCAGTGCATGAGTTTTAAAAAAATCATATAATAAAAGTTATTTTAACGTCATGAAATTTTCAGATTTGAAATTAATTTATTGGTTGTTTGAGTTAAGGTTATTGCATGTATTTAAGATTTATGAAAATGATTTACAGTGGAGTCCCCGGTGTCTGCACAGCCGGTGATGCCACTCATTAGCTGATTTCATCATATCAACAAAGAAACACAATTGAAATCATTTGTGCTATTGTTTTAGTCTTCCAAAGAAAAAAAAAGAATAAACTTGATAAGTTTAAGACTTAAATAATAACTGCAATCCCGTGATTTACCATATTTGGACAATTTCTATTAAAAAAATTACATCATCAGATACAATTTGTTTTATTTAAGTCAAATTTATATCAGATTGAAATAATTTTTGCTCTGAATCCTTGGCAGTGTGCTTGGTTCAAATTCAGCTATATATCAGATTAGAAAATCTTTCCTTTATACAAAATAAGCTATTTCTGAAAGGCATGCACGAAATCACTGGAAATTAGAGGAACTCTCAGAACACAGGTTTCCCTAATTTTGGACACACATTACACAAAAACTTATAGGTGAAACTGTACTAAAAGAAGATTTTACAAAATAAAAGTATGTTATGTATGTATTCACACAATATTATTCAGTTATTGGTTTTATCAGTTGAATGAAGTGAAGTCATGAGTCTTAGGTGCATGGATACACCGAACTGCACCGTACCTTAAAGCTAGCAGAGAAAGATTTTAATTTTATGCAATTATGTTTTTGTTTATGAAATTGAGGAAAACTGAATCAATTATCATTCTTGTTATTTACAATTTTCATATTGCATCCATATTGCTTATATTGTGATATACTTATAAATTGATATATTTCAGGGTATCATCAACTTCAGCGCATAGTACAGTATCATCCGAAGCATATTTAGTATTCTATGAACTTTCAAGCAGGTCTTCTAGATTATAGCACAGAGTAACCTGATGGATTTACAGAGGAAAACATAGAAAATTATAAAAGACACTAGAAGAACAATGTATTGTTGCGAAAAATAAATTCAGTTTGCATTTTTCTCTGTCAGAGTCTGAACTTCTTAAAAGAAAATCATAAAAATGTAAGTCCAGAAATGCTAAATCAGCTGCTGACTTCAACTCTCTACAGTTACATAAATATTAACCATATATGATGTTTTTAACAATGTGAATGATGGTATCTACCATTGCTAGAATCACAATATACAAACCTCAGATCCTTTTTGTTTAGATTCATTTCATAATGTAACACAACCTTAAAGTAAAATTGTTTTATTGGCCTCCTTTGGAAGATTTCCTAGTGTAAGAACAGGAGCAGAAATCTGATATTGCATTTATTGTAAGGCTCCTGGAAGTCCATTCAAACTAAAAAAATCTAGGAATATTTGTCAGTAAGGATGTAAAAAGCTAAACTCTAAAAAGTTTGAACAAATTTGAATGTTTATATTTAGTAGTACACTACAAACGTTGTTTATCATTCATGCATGTTATTGTTTTCTGTTTATTGCTTGAATTATTAATATACCTCTTACATGTAAATAATGAAATGGGTAGGAATGCTTTATCAATATATATTACTGTTATGAAATGAATGGTTTATATCCAAGTTGTGATTTGCAATCAGGTTGTACAAAGTTATTAACTTGCAGTGAATGGTTTATATCAGAGTTGTGATTTGTAATCAGGTTGTACAAGGATTTTGTGAATGAGTAAATGTGTAAATCTGCAGTGAAGGAATAAATGTTTTCATTTACGTAAAAATAGTCTCAATTTATAAAGCCGTCTCAGATATTTTACATGAAATCCGAGCCATATATGAACAATACTCTAATATTTATGGCAAATTTTTTAGCTTTTGAATGATTATGTGAATGTTTTGATGTCAGAATTCACTTATTGGGATCAAATATACAATGTACTTAAATTTTGCATCTTTACTTTAAACTGCTTTGTGTTTGTAAACAAATTATTGTAAAGTGCAGTGACTAAATTTTTGTATGAAAATTTAATCTGAAAAAAGTGAAAAAAAGTAGGTTTATGATTTGTAGAATGAGATTTAGATATTGGCCAAACATTTTGACTACAACGAACTTTCTGTGTTGTCAAAGAAAGCAATTAATGTATTTATGGATTATTTAGAAGCTTGAATGTTGATAGTTTGACAGTCCTGACTGTGTAAAATCTTGTGAAGAGTGTGGGCAGCTTTGACATTGTGAAAGATCTTGAATGTTATATTAACTTTCTACATATTTGTTTTTTACCATTTATCAATTTTATATGTTATGAGGTATAGATGTGATCAATATCTATTTAAGTTTGTTATTGAACTTACAGTACTTGTCTTTATTAGTGAGTCTAGAGTCACTGATATAGTCCTAATGAGCTAATTGTTACTCAGTAATCTCTTTAAATGTCATCATTTGCATACTCTTCATGTGTTTCTGTCTGACAGATTTCTTACAACTTGTCAGTACAATTTTATGTCTTATTGTGAAGCTTTCTCCTACATTTATTTTCCTCAGTTCAGCCTGAGCAAATTTAAGTTAGAACACTAAAAATAATTCTCTAGGTTACAATAGAATTGCCCATTTTAAAGAAAATATATTGACACTTGAATGAGGGTTAATCTTTTCAATTTAATGATTCAGTAAAAATATTACAAATATATATTGAATAAGCATCTTAAAACATGAATATTTGACAGACTCATATTTCTGGAGCACTAATTATTCATTAGAGAACACAAAAGGAGGGGAGGTAATGATGATATTTTTAGATTTTAATTACAGCATTTGAGCATTGTTATCAGGAGATATTATACTATGCATTCTAATCATGTTACATTGTATATATTTAAATAATTATTTATTATTATATATACCATGGAAAGTTTTATGTAGTGAAATTTTTACATATTTTTTTTGTCCCAAGTGTTTTTTTAACATGTTTATATCAGTTGTGATTAAAAAAATATTTTATATTTTATTCATCAATACATACATTTTCTTAAAATTTATTAAAAATTAACACCTATTTGTTTAATTCAGACATTTATAATGAGATTGTCAATAATGAAAGAGATAAAATCCTACCTACAAACATGCCTAGACATTATTATAAAAAAACGGAGAATTTTAAGTCCATAAAATGTTTTGCAATGGAAATTTGCTTTCTTGGTCCAGAATCCAAGTTGACAAACATTGACAACAGAAGTATTCCTTATTTATATGAAAATTATTGAAAAAAGAAAGAAAGAAAAAAGATCAGTATATAAATTCTGATTTTTATCCATCTCCAGATGATAGTGCTCTTCTATATGAAGATAATTTTGTTGTCATAAGGCCATTCATAAATAATGTTTAGTTTCTCAATACTTTTATTAGATACAATTTTGCAACACAAACAAGTTAAAAACTACCACTATAGCAAAATCCGTGTTTGATGATGAAAACAAACAGTAACAAACGGTTTGTCAAAAACAGTAAATGTGTAATTCATGTGGACAAAAAATATTATGAAGCAATACCAAACTTTTGCAAAATGAAAGGAGGGAGCATAAACATTAAAATATTTTAAGCCCATCTCATGTTCATGTGTTTGTCCTTTTGAAGTTGAGATCCTCATTATATTGAAATTCATTGTTTTACAGAAATTTTGTTTTGGCAATTTTTTGATAGGCTTTTAAATTTATTTTTGTGGACACCAGTTTTAACAGTTTGACATACATGTATTATATATTGCATTTTCGTTGACCTCTTTTATGCTTGTTTTTGTTGTATTTTTGGATTGCTGTCACATTGATGTAAACCTCACATCAAACAAGAAACCAACGTTATTTTGAATGGCCTTTTTTATCATTTGAATTTGATTGTGACACCAAGCCTGTGATATGTACAGTTAGTATTGTAGAAAATGTAAATACCATATATTTATTATACCCAACCTGGAGAGGGTACCTTTATATAATTCCCTGCTAGGAAGATGTTTATAATGCCCATCCAAGTAGAAGGTGCGAATTGTTAACAAATTATACACTGTTGTTGCTTGTTAGGGATGTTATTATTTCTTGCCGTTAATTGATATTGAGTGTATCAAGCATGTTTCACTAAATTTTATTAAGCCATTTCTCTAGATCAGATATTATTTAACAAAAGTTTAATTTTTGGCTTATTGATAAATAAACAAGGATAAAAAAAAAATCATAAAGATAGTTTCCAAAATTTGAAAAAAAGTTATTTGAAGACACTTTTTCTTGATATGAACTTGATCTTCAATTGTGGACAATCACTTAATAACCAGTCTTTTTAGAAATACTCTATTCGATTAAATGATTCTTTAAATTATATGTATTTGAGCAATGTTTATGAGAAAGGCCACTTACGATAAATTTTTTTAAGATTCTCATCTTCCTGTTCCATTCATTTCCTTCAAGTTCATTTTCAATTTATTAATTTTCAACACAAACAACTACTTACTTTGGTGTTAATCAACATTGAAACCTCTCGACTCCTTAGATTTTTAATAGGGGGGTGATAAACTTAAAATAAGTCATACTGATTTTGACTAGGAATTGAGTGTCACCCATAACAGAAAATGTCAGTTAACTTCATAATATTATTTAATGCATGATATATATGATGTTACATTGAGAGTTTCATGTTTTATATGTGTGGTATTGTATTAAAACACTACATAAGAGTTTAGATATTTTGTCATGTTGAATACATTGATTGTTTATAATGATACTGTTATATTATTGATAAAAGTAATGAGAGACTTGTTTCACAGCTTAATTTATTTGCTCAACCTTTTATATATTTTTTTTAGGTTGTATTAATATTGATTCATAATATTAGTTACATAGTGTGTTAGTGACCTAATATGATATATACAGGGTCAGTAAATTCCATATGGGGTGAGAGCGAAGCTCGAACCCCATATGGAATTTACTTACCCTGTATATATCATATTAGGTCACTAGCACACTATGTAACAAATTTATCTTACTGACTATCTTTACGTGTTGAATTTAGACTAAAGTTGTCTTATTTGCTTTCATGACACATCTCCTTATTTCTGTATTAAAGTGTTCAGGTGTTCAATTTTAAGAACCTACTTCAATTGATATGCACTAAAAAAACTAATGTAAACGATAGATCTTTATAATAAACAACCTTGATATAACAATATTAAAAAGAACTTTCAATATTTGAAATAATCAAACAGTGCCTAAGTCGCAAATTCACTACTAACCTAATATTGAAATAAGCCCCGCCTCCCTACTAACCTAATATTGAATATACACGGTCTCCACGAGGTCGCTTTTAACCAATCATATTCCTAGAAATGTATAGGAGGTAAGATAAGAATGTATACGACACCCAAGTTTAAGTCTATACATGATTTGAATAATAGATTAATTGTCACAAGAAAGTTGATAGCAACTATTGAAAAAAAAATGAAGTAGTAGATTAATTAAATACACTGTAAAAGTTAATTCAACCCTTGATAAACTTGATATCAATGTTAGACAGACCAGGTTGTAAGAAATCTTAATTTTTGTTGATCACCTCGGCTTCATATGATTTATTGACGAGTCCCTATTTGTTTGATTAATTTATTTGTTATTGCTTACATGTATTTCCTATGAAAAATAAACAAGCTGCATTTATAGGGCAGTTATAAATAAAATAGTCTTTCATAATGAATGGCTTTGTTTGTTACCTCATTTCTACATAGGTTATTGTCTATATATTTCTGGTTTATTTTAGAGCCCTACCTAGTGGTGGGTCGACCTATTGTGATCAATCTGACTGTCCATCCAACTGTAACAAATTGTGTCTGCTCTATATCTAGAGAACTGTTATAATTTCATACTTTATACTTGACATGTTTATTAACCTACACCAGAGGATGTTTTATAATGTTTGTACGACTTCCTAGATCAAAGTTCAGGGTGAAAAACTAGTTTCAGTTGACAACCCCATGTCTTATGGTAAAGATTGTGTCCCCTTTATAGCTTGAGAACCATTAGGAATACAAAGGTTATACCTGACAAGTATTATAACCTACATCAGAGGAAGTGTCGTAATATTTGTACAACTTCCTAGGTTAAAGGTCAAGGTCAAAACTGGTTTCTGTTGACAACCCCATGTCCTATATCTTTAGAACCATTGTGATTTCAAAATTTGTACTAGACATGTATATTAACCAACACCAGAGGGTGTGTCATAATGTTTTTACAATTTCCAAGGTCAAATATTTAGGTTAAAATGAATTGGTTTCAGTTTACAACTCTATGTCCTATGTACCGATCATGTCCTCTTTATATCCTGAGAACCATTATGATTACAAAGTTTATACATCAACCCTTATACATCAGAAAGTCACCTAATGGTGAACAATGATTTCACACCATGCAGTCATATCACTATTATACTATGAAAGTAAGTTCAGGATATTTATCAGTTTGATTAAATTGACAAGTATAACACTTCAACTAATAAACATAGAGTAAAATCACTCTCTGCACATAACTAGACTATGTATTAACTTCAAAAAGTGCTTCTTATCAGCTATTGCATATTTTTAGCTCACCTGACCTGAAGGCCTAAGTGAGCTATTCTAATCACTTGGCATCCGTCATCGTCGATAACTTTTTACATTTTGAACTTTTTCTAGACCGCTGAAAGGAATGGTACCAAACATAGCACTAATGTTCCTTATGATGTGCTTAACAAAAGTTGTAACTTTGTAGCCGATCCATCTGCCAAGATAGGCACCAGAGGGGACTCAGTTTTACATTGGACCATATGGGAAATATATACAAATGTCTTCTTTTAGAAAACCACTGAATGGAATGAAATCAAATAAAATAATGTCATAAATGTTCCATATGAGGTGATGATGAAATGTTACGACTTTGTTGCTGATTGACTGTTCAAGATGGCCACAGGGATTTAATATGGGGCCAATGTTAAACCAAATTTAGTCTCAATCATTATTTAAGTATCTGTTATAATTTGTATTTTTCATGCCCCACCTACGATAGAAGAGGGGCATTATGTTTTCCTGTCTGTGCCTCTGTTCGTTCGTCTGTCCGTTCGTTCGTTCATTCATTAGTCCGTCTGTTTGTTGTACCGTTCGTCCTTTCGTCCCGCTTCAGGTTAAAGTTTTTGGTCAATATAAAACAGAAGATGTGGTATGATTGCCAATGAGACAACTATCCACAAAAGACCAAAATGACACAGACATTAACAACTATAGGTCACTGTACGGCCTTCAACAATGAGCAAAGCCCATACCGCATAGTCAGCTGTAAAAGGCCCCGATAAGACAATGTAAAACAATTCAATGGAGAAAACTAACAGCCTTATTAATGTAAAAAAATGAACGACAAACAAATATGTAACACATCAACAAACGACAACCACTGAATATACAGGCTCCTGACTTGGGACAGGCACATGCATAAATAATATGGCGGGGTTAAACATGTTAGCGGGATCCCAACCCTCCCCTAATCTGGGACAGTGGTGTAACAGTACAACATAAAAACGAACTATAAAAATCAGTTGAAAAAGGTTTAACTCATCAGATGGACAAAAATACAAGTGGACAAGGTAGTTTTTGATGAAGTTGAAGTCCAATCAACTTGAAACTTAGTGCACATGCTCCCTCTGGTATGATCTTTCTAATTTTAATATTGACCCCAATTTCACGGTCCACTGAACATGAAAAATTATAGTGTGAGTGGGGCATCCCTGTACTATGGACACATTCTTGTTTTATATGATT
The DNA here is from genome assembly GCF_036588685.1 of Mytilus trossulus. NCBI lineage: Eukaryota > Metazoa > Mollusca > Bivalvia > Mytilida > Mytilidae > Mytilus > Mytilus trossulus. Next base: position 87,598,056 of record NC_086378.1, read on the forward strand.
TCAAAACCCCACTAGAGTCAGGTGAGTGACACAGGCTCTTGATAGCCTCTAATTTTTTAACCACACTTTATTTACAGATGTGTCTTCTATCTCAATGATGTCTAGTTATAAGTCCTGAAGTAATTAGATCGTCTATACATGTCAAAGCCATTGTATATTTAAAACTGTACAACTCCAATCTTATTGATCTGGACTAAAAGTATTGAATTTGGTACTCATATAAGACAGGAGATTGTTGTTCACAGTTAATTAATTATATTTATGTGCCATTCCTTTGTATTATGTGCAGATTCGAAAAAGGTATGCCAGTATTGTCTTCCTTTAACTGGTTCATTATTTTATAATTAAGTTTAGGTTTCTGATATAATTTTTGAATAATTACAAAATGTATCAATTCAATATATTTCAGTTTTTGTTATTGGTGTATCAAAAACATTGATGTACGAATATACTTTCATAATTTGAAATGTTTAAAATGATTACATACCAATATAAAGAACCGTTCATCATTTTTTAAAAGAACTATAAATGTAAATCAAATTATTTATCTCCCCTTCGTGATAGATTGATTGGGAAATCAACCAGAGTTATATTATATTATTCACAGAGCTCATTTAACGTTTAAACAATTTTCCACTATAAATGAATGTTACTTTATACAAATATAAGGATTTGTTAGCTTAATCTACAAATTTTATTAGATATTATGAATTTTTAATACAATAGGTTATTATGCAAGTGTATGGAATGATTGTAAGGTGTACATGTTTTTATGGCAGGTGTCAAGATAAGGTTTACATGTTTTTCTGGCAGGTGTCAAGACAAGGTGTACCGTATGTTTTTCTAGCAGGTGTCAAGATAAGGTGTACCGTACATGTTTTTCTGGCAGGTGTCAAGATAAGGTGTACATGTTTTTTCTGGCAGGTGTCAAGATAAGGTGTACCTATTTTTCTGGCAGGTGTCAAGATAAGGTGTAAATGTTTTTCTGGCAGGTGTCAAGATAAGGTGTAAATGTTTTTTCTGGCAGGTGTCAAGATAAGGTGTACATGTTTTTCTGGCAGATGTCAAGATAAGACAAGTACATAGACAGCAGGTATGGAATGATTGTAAGGTGTAAATGTTTTCTGGCAGGTGTCAAGATAAAACTGGTACATAGACAGCAGGTATAGAATGATTGTATGTGTACATGTTTTTCTGGCAGGTGTCAAGATAAGGTGTACTGTTTTTTTTCTGGCAGGTGTCAAGACTGGTACATAGACAGCAGGAAAAATAAAAACAATTTCAGACTGAATCTAATTTATTGTTTATAGATTTTAAATCTTTCATGTACAATTCATCAACAAATCACAACTCTACTCCATAACATTAAATAACAGTTTTCTTCATCAAACTTATAAATAAAAATGTGTATTATATTAAAATTACCTATGCATTGAGTCCATTAAAGTTCAATATGAACAGGATTAAGAACTGAAATCACTCATCTTATTCAATAGTGTATATCTGACCAAAATTTTACTTTATAAGAGTTTAGATTCCAGCATCTATGCTAGACAAGGTTCTGGATCGTAACCTGTGGTAAGCAAATATAAGATTCTATAAACTAAACCAAATCAAAAGTGTAAACTTAAATCACAAATGGTCAGGATTTATTTTTTTCCAATTCAGAAATATATGCTTTTTTTAGGGTTTAGAGCATTTAATTCTACGTCTTTTCAGAATCTAGGTGGAGTTCAATATTGTAGCAGCTACATAGTGCTACGAAGTTTTGTGTCTACTGAACGAGTAGCTAGCCTAGCTGCTATCAATATCTATGTAGCAGCTACGCTAGCTACTCATTCTATAGTCGTGAATCTACGTAGCCTTATGTAGCAGCTACAATATTAAACACAACCCAGTTCTCATGCTAAGCAGTATAGTATTTTTTATTATTATTTTTGTATTAGTTTTAGACTTTCCTAAAATGCCTTGAAAAACTTGGCATAATTTTAATCTTTTTTTTTTGTCGGTGGTCTTCTGGTTGAATTTTCTATTAACAATCTAGATATAATTGAACTGATAATGAATAGTCTAATATTGAAGTTGATTTTAGTGGACATTTATAACTAGGTCATGACAAATTTCAACTGTTTTCTTTCAATTGCTATGGTAATAATCCTTACTGACAGTAACATATCTATTGGTACAATAGTTGCTGATGGTTCCTTTGGTTGTTGGAAATTTAGGTTCTACAGCATGAATTAAAAGATCAAAATCAACTTTATTTTGACTTGTTATAAGAGGTCAGCTCTATCAAGCAATAAACTGTCGTCTCGATAACCCTTATTTTGTTCTGCTAAAATACCTTTACAATATGAACCCCAATTTAAAGGTCACCTCTTTTCAAGGTCAGTTTTTTCTGGTCCAACTGATGACCTTTTTATACTTTTATACAGAATGACTTTATAACAATTATGCAAAAAATTCAATAAATGCTGAACACTTATCAATAATAACATATATCATATGGAGTACATGTAAAACAGGTAACCCAACAACATGGGATAACCATAACAAAATGTCTACAGGTTAAAATAGTCTTTAAACAAACGTTAAATTAGTATCTGTACAAAATGTCAAGGTCATAAATACCCAAGGTCAAGATTAGATTTGAACACACTATAAAAGGACTGCCATCTTAGTTTGTTTGCCGAAATTCTGCTACAGCTATTTCGAGTTTTATCAACAATTGGACTGTGATAAATTAATTATATAGTTCACTACTGAACCCATTACAGACATAGAGGATGAGTAAAATACAAAGGAGATTCAGCCTTTAGCCTCATCCCTATTAGGCCTCACCCCCTAAGGATTTATTAACCCTCTATGAATCTGAAGAGGGTCAGTAGCAGCCATATGACTTATAAAGTTACATTATTTTACCTATTTAATTTGTAAAATAAAATAAATGTAAACATAAATGGTCAAAGTCCAACATAATTGCTTGGCACTGTGTACTGTTGTTTTTGGAATGCTGTTCAACAGTGAATATATGTAAGCACAAACTTCATACTGTCATTTTGTTTCAATGCAAGATAAATACATTTAATTGCTATACATATACAATTATACACACATAATGTAAAACTGTGATAAAACAAAAATTTATGACACAAATTTAGGTTTTGCTTGAATGCTTTAGAATAACCTCCCCTGATCTATAATTTATAAAATCAGATAAATATAGATGATTTTCCCAATAATATAACTCCAACTCTACATCAAAATTTAACTCCCAACTGATTATGGCCGTATAAAAGAAAGTAAAAATAAAATAAGCACCAATATGGCACAACATACAAACTGGAGTATCCTGTAGAACCCATCACTTTTGTACTAAAATATGTACTTATCACATAATTATGGTAATGTTATTTACAAATGTGTTCTTACTTACAGGACTTATAATAAGCCCTCAAAGACAAAGTCACATTTATATCAAGCAGAGAATCTCTGTGAAGTGATATTGACATTGTGCTACTTTAATGACCTTTTGTGCTGTTTTGAAGTGCAGAGATTAATAAAATTAAGATGTAAAAAGCAGTTAGCTATGAATTTAATAAATGTTTGCTAAAAACTGGATTCTAAGAGAATTAACCCGAATAATTCAGTCGTTATATTCCGCTGATCTACGAAAGCTACATTAACGCCTGAACGTCTTCCTCGATAAAGACTGTCAACCGGAAAATTCACACCGCTATGCAATATGGGAATTTTGATTTAAGTTGGCAGCTAAAGAAGGAGGAGTTCAGGATGTTAATTGATGTTAAATGATGTAAACTGATGTTAATTGATGTTAATTAATTATTATCGGATTTGTGTTAATTGAACACACGTGTTTGGTAAGACAATTACAAGACAGTTGCGCAGACTCATTATCCTAATCGCCACCGATTGGCTCTCTCTCACAGAGAGCAGGCGACGCGGCCAATGATCATAAGGAGTTCAAGCCCTCGTGTGGGAGAAAATCGGACACGGAAAGGGCTTGAATTATTCGAGTTATAAGAGAATTTGCTCTTGTGAAAATAGAGATTTTTCAACAATAATTATCATTATTCAAAATGGACTCTTCATGATTTGCTTTGTAGAGAATTTTTTTATTTAGTATGGTATCTTTAAAATTCAACCACAGTCTGAGTCACAGCATTAAAATGAGATGTTGAAGTTTATGATATGGTCAAAATAAAGGAAACTGTAACTGCCTATCTGAATTAATTGCACATATAAATTGACCCAATTACACCAAAATAGTGTTAATTGCACATTTATTATAAGTATTTAACAGTTTGCAATTTTTTGGTAAAGTTAGATGAATTATACTGGAACTGGTTTGACTGTTGAAGACAAGATTTGTAGCTTTAACTTTTTTTGCATAATCTGAGGAATTTTCTGTGCACCTGTGCTCAATATTGTTTAAACAATCTCAGCTCTGCAAGATCACATTTAAAACAAACATTGACTTGTGAATGTATGCAAGTTGGAACAGAAATTTATTGGAGTTGACAACTTTAAATCTATAGGATGTGTGATGGACGTGAAAATCTCATTTAATGAGTAGCTTTATAAATTTACTACTTTAAATACATAACACAGAAAACATTTCATATTTAGTACAAACTGCTATTCAGTTTTATGTCTATGGTACAACCAGTTCATGTGGTAACTCCTAAATATATAAAATATCAAGCTATATGCACCAATAGATAAACAACAACAATAATATTTACTTATAACAATGAAGGCAAAACTTGCAGTTTGCATAGGATATACAAAGAACACAATAAAAATGAGCATTTTTATCAACATAAACATGGAAGTGAAGGCTGTATTGTTGTCATGGCAACTGATGAAGTTTGATTATCACATGCCGACATAGAAACTTGCACATTTTGTGTTTCTATTCTATCATCACCATGGGAACTGTCTTCTGTTGTCACAGGAAGAGCAACAGAAACAGCTGTAACCATGGTAACATTGTCTTCATTACCACATAATGTATTATCAGAAGTCCTATTTTTTGTTATCACATATTTTTCTTCTAAACTACTGGAAGATCTGTTGTTGCTATAGTTACAATAATCGGTTTCATTTGAATTTTCATCCTGGTCTGAGAATGGAGTTTTGATGAATGATGGTAAGTCAATTGAAAGTATGGATCTGTCAGTTATAATCTCTTCAGGAGATGTGTTGTCTTTCGTGGTTATGTCTTTTAATTTTGTCAATTTTGTATTACAAACACCTTCTGTCGAATCTATCAAAATGTTAGAACCATTAGAAATATTTACTGCTGTACTTTTCTCTGTAATGTTACAACACTGTTTATCTAAAATCTCATTTGTTCCCTTGTCTAAGATTGGACAACTTGTCCTAGAATCTACACCTGCATTTAAACTTATCATTTCATTCACAGTCTCAACTGAGTTATCTCCCTTTGAAATACTTAATTCATTTCCTTCTGAAGAATTGTTTCCCTTTGAAAAACATAATTCATTTCCTTCTGAAGAATTATCTCCCTTCACATCACTATATTCACGAGTTTCTATTAGCGGTTCGATTGTCTGTTTGATCAATCCTGATATTAATGTTGTTGTTTTATCTGAAATATAAAATACTATGTAGAGTTTAATGATATGGTCTTTCTTTCAGAGAAAGCTTTTTGGAAACTTGTGAAATATATTGAAATTTTGACACTATGTTCTTGAATTTGGTTTGAACGAAATTTCATTAATTTGACACTATAAATGGAACTTTATAAACTAAATAATATTATCGGGAAATTGCAGAAGTTATTTTTTTTTCTAGAATACCTTCCCAAAAAAATCAATTAGTTATAAACAAGCGAAACTGTGAGCTACTGCTCACTAATGAAATCCTCATCCAAATACTTGACAGTGAACAGGAAGTTGTTAATTTATATAAACCCTGAAAACAAGTTTCAGAAATCCTGGTAATGCAGTTCTTGAAAAAATATGAGGAAAATTTTCAACTTGGATGTCATGTGTAAAAAAATGTAAGTGTTCTGAAAGCAGGAAGTTATTGAGTGATGAATTTGAAAACGCATCACAATGTATAGCCAACTCATATAAATTCTGTAACTCAATTTCAGAAATCCTTGTAATGTAGTTCAAGATGAGACAAAAATATTCATGGGAAGGACAGACTGAGGGTTGATGGCCCTGCCAGACTGACTGACAGACAGACAGAGTAAATACCCACTTTTTTGAAGAGGGGTTATAATAAACCTAATGTGATTTCAGCTAATCAATGAATTCCACTTAGCAATCTTCTTACATGGAACATATGAGTAAGCAACATGTTTTTTGTGAAATGTCCCAAATTTAACAGATTTTTAGTGGTTTTCTTACCAATTTTTGGAGCATCTTTGACAGGCTGTAGATGTGTAATGGAGTGTTTTCTAGCTTTTCTTTTCCTACTCCCAACAACTGGAACACCATCATCGGTTGGCTTGGCTTTAATGTGTGGCGGAACTATCAGTTTTACCTCTAGAAAATTTTCTACAAAACAGAAAGATTTTATTTTCAAACATGGAGGGAGTTGATTAAAAGTATTTTCCATCACTTATTTATTAACTGTAATAACAGCAGATATGACTTTTATACTTCTGCAACTCTTCTTTTCTTTTACTGTACGGTATATGATACCTTTTATTTTGAAATTCCATGGTTTTATTTTTGTGCTCTACTAGATTTTCAAAAGATTTTTTGTGTTTACCCGAGGACATTACAGGGACTAAAGTTTGATAAACATTTTTTAACCAATTGTCACTCCTCCCTTATATGATCTTGATTTCTTTACTGTTTAGTCAACAGCTCTTAACAAAAAATGTTTTAGCTTTCAATATTGTGCAACTATATTTTGTCTTATTTTGATGTGAGCGTCACTGATGAGTCTTATGTAGACGAAAAGCGTGTCTGGTGTGTTAAATTATAAGGCTGGTACCTTTGATAACTTTTTATAAATCTTATTGTTCTTTGCTCATAATTTCGGTACACTTGATATGTTTCATTGTGAAAAAATTGGCAATCTTAACTTTCTACTTATTTAGAAGACAAACAGACTATACCTGGTGATGATGATACATCCATCGCTTGGTTACCAGAATCACTCTCAGACAAACATTTCCCAACATTTCTCTTTGGTTTCACCACTTTCTCTAATGAACATGCAGGCAAAGTCTTAATATGGGCTTCCAAGTCAAAATCACTGGAAAATAATAATATAGTACAGCAAAAATATATGAAATTCAATAAAATTAACTTTTAACAAAACTTTGAATTTTTGAAATGCTAAGGCTTTTCTACCTCAGGAATAGATTTCCTTAGCTGTATTAGGCAAAACTTTTAGGAATTATTGGTCCTCAATGCTCTTAAACTTTACTTTATTTGGCCTTTTTTACATTTTTTTATTCGAGCGTCACTGATGAGTCTTTTGTAGCTGAAACTAAGTCTGGCGTTAATTTAATATTTCAATCCTGGTATCTATAATGAGTTTGGATAGTAGACACATTGACGATTATACCACATCTCCTTATTCTATATAAGGAAAGAAAACTATGATCTATCATACCCTGTTCTGTATCTACTAGACTCATCATAAAATGTACGATTTTTCTCTGATTCTGACATGGTTCTTTTGCGTATTTGTCTGGGGTAAACTGACAACACTTCATCTCCTATGTCTTCTGCTCGCTTGTTCAGGAAAGATTCTTTAAAGCTACAATTACATAGATTAATTATTTAAGTGTCTCCTTAAAAGAAAAATGTTGGGTTTAATTTAATAGTATGATTTTGTTTATTTGCAAACAGGCGGAACACCCTTGGAAAAGTGTCTATCAGGTTATATATTATCAACTAAAAGTTCAATCTTCTCTTTTTACAACAAATTCAATTTCAGAAATCAGAGGCCATGAATTCTTTACTTTCTTATTTGTAGATTGAAACAAAATTTCTATTCAAAGACATAACACTCAAGTTATGCAAGTAGGAATTTGATTTGGTCCACCAGAACTTAGTTTGAAAAAGATTAGGTTTAGCAGATTTTTGCATGATAAATGAAATCTGGTTTGGTCCATGGACTCTTGCTAGAAGCATGGAAGTAATATTGAAAGGTTAAATATTACTTTCATGCCCAAAGTAAGTAATCTGGTTTTATTCCATTTAATAATATGAATCATATCTGAATAAAATTCGAAGAATTTTTAAGGCATTTGAGTGATCAAAATGTTAGCAACTGTGTGTTTGACCATTTAAAACATGTTTATTCCAAATGTCAATTAATTCCAGTCATTCTATTACTTTTATCAATTCTTGCTGTGCCTTCTAAACTCACCTTATGCTCCTGACGTTAGCTTCAGTTTTCATGGCTGCAATCCTGGCTTTTGATGGCTGTATAATCCCTTCATTTATCAGCTCTTGGTATCTCTGTCCTCTATTCCTCCGACGAGACTTTCTGGTGGGTTGATAGTCATCCCCATTGGTTGGACTGGTTGATTTTGTATCATCACCATTTTCATTAAAATGATCAGTTTCCATTTTAATTCTTTTCTCTTGATGTTTGTACAATTCTGCACAGCTTTCAGAATAGCATCTTTTTCTCTTAAACTCCTTAACATCAAAACTATCTCCACAATTTTCGTTTCCACTTACAACTTTTGGTCTGCCTTCTTTCTTCAAACAGAAGTCTTTCAATTTCTGTTTAGCTTCAGACACTGTATTTGTAATTGGTTCTTGCATTGGTGTTACTGACTGTCCCTCTATGTTAGCTGCATCACGAGCTGCAGCCTTACGAGTAAATTCAAGAAGGTTTTTAACAGCAATACTAGTGTGATAGGATTTCCTTCCTTGTAAGGGAGGTAACAAGAATGGTTTATTAGATGAATCAATGGTTTCATTTTCTCCTTTTTTAGGAGATTTTTTAGCAGCAGATTTTTTGTTTTGTCCAATATTTTTGATGGTAGACAAATAAAGTTTATCGATTATATGATCCATGACAATTTTTCCGCAAGAATATATGGCATCATCATCTGGATCATCTGGGTTCTCTTCTTGCTGATCTGGGTTAGTTAGATGCTCTGATGAACATGCTTCTTGTTTTACTTGCACTGGGTTAGGTGTGGTATCTATAAGAATGAAAGAAAAAATAAAAGCCTGATAAACTACTCAATTTCACAATGAAGGTGATATTAAAAAGTATTCATTTCATAATTGCTCAATTTGGTGACAAGTCTATCATAAATAAGAAAAGATGGGTTTATATTTTTGTACAGAATTCTTAAACTTTGGACAATATATCAAAAATAAAATTCAATTACCTTTTTTGTAATATTAGCATAAACAAAGTCAGCCAGTGAGAACTTTGTGCAACCTGATCTAATTGAACAAGAATAATTTCCTGAGACAATGCTGTGATGGTTTTTCCTATGAAACTTAAAAAAAATGCCATGTAATTTCAGCCTTTAAGTAATATATGAAAATTGGCATTTTAAAATCAAAGATATCAAAACTAAATAAGGATTTTTTACAAAAGGCTTCACACAAATATAATTCTTGCTTTCAAATTTACTAGGTAGTTTCAGAGAAGATCAAATATTGTGTAAAACATCAGTATAATGGATACAAAAGAGATGCAAAAAGCTCATAAAAACTAAAGTAGAGGTCCTTATAACCATGTGTTGGCGGATAGGTTTGGTTTGGTGAGCTTAAAATGAACTATGAATTTTTGTAACTACATTTAACTTGTCAACATTACACTGATAGTACACTGATAACCTTTTCTTTATTGTAAAAAGCATTAAATAAGCATAAAATATCTAAAATATTCAACAAACTTGTAGTTTCTGTATATATACCTTTTTCTTCTGGTTTTATATTAACTTCATCAATCACCAACTTCCTCTCCTCTTCAAGAGCAAAATCCTAAAATATACATGCGTTAAACATTTTAAATGATTCAAATTATTCCTAGTGAACTTTTGTCAAAAACCACAATAAGTCAGTAGATTTATGTTTTTTTTCTTCAAACTTCTTTTTTGTAAACTTCAAATTTTTTTAATCACTTACAGTAACTACGGACTTTTTACCTCAGGATTAGAATACCTTAGCTGTATTTGGCAACTTTTAGGAATTTTAGGTCCTCAATGCTCTCAATTTTATATTTTATTTGGCCTTTTAAGGTGGTAACCAACACTTTAACTAAAATTAATTTGGCTCATTTAATTTTCTTAAAATTTTGAAAAGTATTTACTTTGACCCTTTGACAAAAATATTCAAAATTTCAAAAAATTTGTTCCAACTGTTTTATCAGAAAAATTACACCGGTTATATAGAAGTTTGACAAAAACTTTTTTTGATCTCTGAAAAGCTTAATTTTCCCTTATCAACACAACGTAATTAAAACATTTAGCTGATTTTACAGCGTTATCTCCCTGTAGTGTTAGGTACCACCTTCAACATTCTTGATTCAACCCTCACTGATGAGTCTTTTGTAGACGAAATGCACGTCTGGCGTATATATAAAATTTGAATCCAGATATCTATTGATGAGTTTATTTGTAGCTAACTACTATATTTGAGCATGTATAATCCATATTTTTTTCCAAACTCAAAATATGCAAATTGACAGACTGGAGTGAGATCAGTCCAAATAATTATGACGTTTTGATGAGCTCTTTTAATTTTTTTTCATTGAAGCCGTCCTAATGCTAAAGCTATATTTGTTTAAGACTTAAGAGAGAAAATTTTGAGTGGAACTTTGAGACCAAATTTTGGCATTTAATCTTCAATGATGGTTGGAAAAAAAAACATTGCCTGTTTAGAAATGCAAAATATTTCCAGAAAAATCCAATAGAAAAGACAATATAAGATACGATTCCATTGGTGGTGCGCAAATATTTAATTTCAAATATTGATTTCAAAACATTTCCAAGATTTTTAATTATACATCACTTCCAGAGAATACAAAATATCAAACTCAGTAAGATTTAATGGACTGGAATTACCATAATTTTCAATTCTATTCTGCCAAATTTTACCAAGTTTTGTATTTTGAAATTTCATACTTTTAATTTACCTGTTGAGAATTCCATGATTGAAAGGGAGATATGCCTGTCAACAAGGGGAGGATAACTGGTTTAGTATTTTGCTCAACATTCTTGGCTGCAATAAATTGATTACTTTTCACTTGGATACCTTCCATTAACATACTTAATCCTCCCATGTTTGATGGATCTGTAAGAAAAAGAAGTTTTTCATAATACAATAAATGGAGAATGTATCCATTAAATGATATCCTCCTAGTGTTGACCGCTATAAAGGGAAATAACTTGAGAACTGTAAAACCACCCAAATTTGATCTTCAGCTGTGTTTTATGGAAATATACGCACAGTCTATTAGTTTTATAACATTCGATTGAGGCAAACTTAAGATAGAGAACAGTAGGAAAACTTCAGCAATTAAAAAGGGGTGTTACTCAGGTACAGTTAAAGTGACACCACACAAATCCAAACTTGATTGGTGTTTTGTGGTAATAAGCTTGATGTGCAAGTTTTATAACATTTGATCAAGGGAAACTAAAGTCAAAGAAAGGAAATCAATTTCGGAAATATATGCACAGACTGACAAAACGAATACATTCATACCAGAACTCTACTTAAAATTATCATATACACATTCTTATATTTAACATGTTTAAAGTTTATTCAAACAAAATGTTCATTACTATTTTGAATGTTAATATTTAAATCAGATAAAATGAATCTGGATGTCAAAAGACATGAAAAATATGACCTTTCTGAAAGAAGTAACACAGTTTTTGGGTATATTTTACCAAATCTAAAGTAGTTTTATTCTAGTTGTCTACTATAAAATTACCAGCAAGTTTCCCTGGTACAATAGGACCATCATCTGGAACAAATGTACTAACAGAAGGTACTCTCTCATTGGTTGGTTTATTTGATGATTTGTTAGTTTGTAACTGTGTCATCCTCTCTGGATTATGCCATTTGTAGTCAGGATTAGCCTTCATGAAGGCATCTTTATACTGTCAACAGATAGAAATTGAACATGATAAAATTGAGAAAGGAAATGGTGAATATGTCAAAGTGACAACCACCCGACCATAGAGCAGACAACAGCCGAAGGCAACCGTGAATTCCTGCACCCGTAGGCGTCCTTCAGCTTGCCCCTAAAAATATGCATAATAGTACAGTGATAATGAACGTCATACTAAACTCCGAATAATACACAAGAAACTAAAATTTAAAATCATACAAGACTAACAAAGGCCAGAAGCTCCTGACTTGGGACAGGCGCAAAATTGCATTGGGGTTAAACATGTTTATGAGATCTCAACCCTCCCCCTATACCTCTAGCCAATGTAGAAAAGTAAAAGCATAACAATACGCACATTAAAATTCAGTTCAAGAGAAGTCCGAGTCCAATGTCAAAAGATGTAACAAAAGAAAATAAATAAAATGACAAATAATACATAAATAACAACAGACTACTAGCAGTTAACTGACATGCCAGCTCAAGACCTCAATTAAACTGATTGAAAGATTATGTCTTCATCATATGAATATCAGGCACAATCCCTCCCGAATGAATTCACATAACAATTCTGAAAAGTCTCAACCTTTTCAATTTACATTTTGTGTACCAATATTTTTTTTTATAATTTATTAATATAGATATACTGATATTCTAATTAGAAAATATGGTAGTTTTTTTTAGTTTTAAATAGTTGTCATTTATACTGTATTTTCCGACAATGAAAACCTTGGAATCTGCTGCATTAGTTTTAAGTCAGGAACCTGTTGTTCAGTGGTTGTCATTTATTGAGGTGGTTCATGAGTGTTTCTACTTTTTCGTTTTTATAAACCATTGGTTTTCCTTTTGGATTGTTTGACTTTAGTCATTGTAGGGCCTTTTATAGCTTGTTGTTTGGGTAGACAAGGCTCGTTGTGGAAGGCCATACTTTGACCAATAACTTTTAACACATTGTGACTTGGATGGAAAGTTTCTCAATGGCAATCATACCACATCTTCTCATTTCTATTCAGTGCTTGTTTTTAATAAATTCACCTGTTTTGCAAGGTCAAAATACTTGAGTTTTTACTCATCACGAATGTTTGTGATTACTAAACTCACCTGCTTTGCAAGGTCAGTATATTTGTTTTTTTCCTCGTCACCAATATTTGCCCACAGATCTCCTAAGATACGAGTCACACTTCGGTTGTCAAGGTGAGGATTTCTCTCCCTTACAATACTTCTATGTCGTTTACAGAAAATCAAAAAGGCATTCATTGGACGACGTACATCTTTCTTGTCCAAATCAGGATCTGCATCCATAATTAATTGAAATTTCTTCTGTTATCTGAAAATGAAACAACTCAATACATTCATAGCTCATACTTAAACAAGTCTATGCCTATTTTGATTTTTGAATGCAAAAAATATTTATATGTTTGTGTGTTTAAATCAACTTGATTTGGTCAGATCAGTTTCTGCTTCAGCTAGTTCAATCACCAACAAAAGTAACCAATTATAACTTTATCTACATCTATGCAATCACAGTGTTTTCAGTTATTGAATTGAGTATTAGATACCACTGAGATTGTATGTAACAATAATTTAATTTTGGAAGTAACACGTCTTCTGATTGGCTGACGTAATTTTGTTATAAGCCCATAGACATAATTTAGTTCATCTAACTGTGACGTCATCAACATTTTTTCGTGGTTTTCTACGGTTTGAAATGGAATTTAAAATTAAACTATAAGAAATGACTGCATGAAGAAATAACATAAAAATTTGGCGCACACTGAATAACGTGTGTAGCAGGTTATTTAACAGTGTGCACCACATTGTTTTATGTTATTTCGAATAGACAGAAAAAATATTACAGTCATTCCTTAAATAGAACATTGATATTTCAGTTTTAAAGGTTAAATCTATTATCAATATACAACTTTGATAAAATTCTCTGATTTCAAGTTTATTATTTTTATTTTGACAGATGCTGAGGTTCATTTATATATGAGCTAAAACTTGTAATCTTATCTGTGTGCTGAATATCTAAGTTGGAGCCCATAGCCTTTGAAATGACCCACAGGCACTAGTTAGTTTTTGATTGATTCTCGCTATAGCATTCTCAAATGTTTTTCAATAACTGACTTTTCATCAACTCTTTTGGTTCAGTTCAATCAACTGACTTTTCATCAACTCTTTTGGTTCAGTTCAATGTATTTTGTGTACAAAAAGGTTGATTTCAACAGAATTTTAAAAAAAACAGTACAAATTAATACATTGTACCATCCAAATTCTTTCAACCATTTTAAAGGGGAAATCATTAATTGTGTGTTTCTCAATGATAATAGTGAATTAGCTCTTAAAGTGTCCCTAAATAAAAGTACATGTAGTTTACCCACCGGGGGCACCCCACCACCCCTTTTTTCCCAAAGTATGAAAGAAACAATTTAAGCAAGCCCTAGGCCATTAAATGTTATGTCCACTATTTAATGATGAAAAGTGTTTAAACAAGGAATTATTTGGATCTGGAATAAGTTTCGAAATCTGGATGAAAACTTAGCCAACAAAATAGTGTTATCCATGGGAGCATGGCTAACAGGTCAGTTAGTTTGTATGGAAATGATAGTGAAAGTAAAATTACTTCTGAAAAAGAGTGCATGGCTAACTCTATTTAGTTGGGTTAGTTTTCATCATACATTTCTAATCAATTTTCCAGATTAGATCAGTTCAAAATTATTCCTTGTTTTGAAGTTTATGCATCAGCATGTGATAAACTGCAATAGAATGAAATGGATTATTGTCATTGCATATTTTCTTATAAAGCTTCTACATTTACAGACCAAGTTAGCCTGTGAAGAGTACATAGTTTAATAAACAAAATGATGTTTCTAGATACAAATAAAAGATATACATGTATTTGGTAGTCACATGTGCTACATATTTTCTTGTTATGTTATTTGGACTTGAAAAAAAAATATACAAAGACCTATTACCTATCAAACCATAGTTGTGTTTACTATTAATTTTCATATTAACACATTTATGTAGTTTGAAAGAAGGGCCAATAATTCCACAGATAAAAAAAACTTTTTACAGCCCTTTCTATTTTTTCACCCTTGCAGAAGCCCCAATAATTGAACAACCAATCAAATTTCAATTTTATTACAGGTGTCTACTTTGATTTACAAACAGCTGATCCAAAAATAACACAATTTCAAACAAATGTCAAATGCACATCCACATTTTAATTCTGAGAAATAAATCCACTTTTAATAATTAGCATGGGCAAACTTAAAAAAAAATATTAGTAAGAGTCACATGCCTTTCAAAATTCCCTTGAAAACCATGCGCAGAAAAAGTTCGAATCTATGCGCACTCTCGTGTCAAAAATACCAAAACAAGCAAAAGAAAAAACAATTTTCTCGTTAATTTCAAAACACTGCGAACATTTTACTCAACTTTTCATTTCCCAATCAACTTTGTCAACTTGTCTGTAACCTCTAAAACTCCTGACACCTTAAATTTTATCAACACAGGCACATTTTGTACTCGGCATTTTAGGGTTGTGTTTACACGTGTCCTTTTTGGATATTCAAAATACACAAAATGTTTACTGAAAATTACTCTAAAGATTACAGTAAATCAGTATATAATGACAAAAATTAGCATTTTATTGTATAGAATTAAGTCGTTAGTGTGTAATATTCCTTCATTTTTATAATTTCGTTACCTCATAATTTATGAGTAACAATGGCAGCCGCTGACAGAAGTTTTGAAAAAGTCAGAAACCATGCGGGCAATATGTTTTTCCAATTTCTGACGTCCCTTTGCCGGATCATCTGATTCTTTTCATACCAGATCCTTTCTTCAGATTTATTTTATATTTTTTAACTCATGAAATATAGTATAATATCGCGTAATAACTTACCGGCCGTTCTTCATCAAGTAAACAGAGGTGCTTGGTCAAACTAGGTCAAGGTCTGCTGCTCTGACAAACATTGGTCGAACGTCGGCACTGCATAGGCCGGTACCGTTATGTTGGGGACAGAAAAGTTAAAGATGAACCATTCGTTTTTAAACAAAAAAAAGATGTATTTAAATTTAATCTGTAAAGGTTAGCGATGTTTGTAATCCTAATTTAACTGTCATTTCTATATTTAGAAATAAAACTACTAGGCTAATCATGAATAATATGGTGCGCCTTTTTTGTCATTTTGCAGAAATTATAACCTTCATCATGTCAATCATTAATTGGTATGATTTCAAAAAAATAACAGTTTTTTTTCAAATCGTGTCATATGACTTTATGGTAGTCTTAATACATTTTTCGACATGTAAAAATTGGCTTTTCAGTTCTTACTCGATTTTAATAGTAATAAAAAAAATATATAAATATTTCAATTCTCGACAGAAGCATATATGTGTACAGATCATTCTAACTTGTTGATCAGATCGTTTTATTATAATATATTTAATGTATAAATGACATGTTTATTTTGTTGACCCTTTTTTTTTAATTGAGTGCGGACGTCAACGAAGACACCAAGCACGTAGGTGAACAAATGTACGTCCTTACAGATATTTTTTTATTTTTGGGGAAAGGGGACTGACAATATCAATCTAACTAGATTTGTTAAAAAATTCAAAGTCCAAAACAGACTCACAAAAATTGTCTAAAAAAGAGAAAAATTAAGCAGGGAAGAACTTAAAGGTTCTACAGAGAACACTATTGAGTATTGTGTCGCTGAATTTTCACACTCTTTAAAAAGACAACAAATATCTAACAGTTTTATTTCTTTAATGCAATTAATAAAGATTAAGGATGGATAATTAAATAAGTAAAGCAAACATGCAAGAATATCCAAAGACCAGTTTTAATCAAGACATTTTGAATTTTTAACTCCCCGTCCAAACATGGACAAACTCAAACTTTTTGATTCTCAGTTAATTCAAATATATTCGTGCAAGCAAAAAAAACCTATTTTCCCGTCAAATTAAAGATAGTGTAATATCATAGGTAAGAGTTGCAGTTTGATTGTCATCTTTTGAAGTTCTATCGCCGGCATAATTGGTAATGGCTATATGACCACACTAAGCGTGCAGCAGAAAGTATTACATGCAAATTCTGGATACGTGGACGACCATTTGATAATATGGAAATGGAATGGGGGAGGGTTGAAAAAAAACTGATGTCATAAAAAATCTTTTCAAAAACATCTTAAAATAAATTTTAAGTCCCAAAAGGCAAATATTATGTGTACATTCCGGAAGACTACCAACTGACCAATGTGGGCATATTAGTTGAAATAAATTAAAAACTTGAATCGGTTTAGTATTTAGGTTTTCGAAAGGTTTATTGATTAGTTTAAAACCTGACTTCGATGTATCAGTATTTAAACAAATCAAAAGCTCTGGTGACTGTTTTTTAACGTTTTAAACCACACCAAGAGGTTGGTAGTTTTAGGAAGCTGAAATCAGCTTCGATGAAACATTTTCCTCCGATAAGTTTAAAATCTGCAAGGTAGATGAACAGCCAGTAATGAAAGTTTGGGAAATTTGGATCGTACCTATGATGGATATTTGGATACAATTTTTGCCTTTCGTCAGGTCGACAATGGACCAAAGGGACTTTTTGCAGGGTTCGGTAACAGTCAAGAGATAGTTGCATTCAAACCTATATGAGGCATCGCATTTCTAGTTCTCAGTCATTCCGACACAACTTCGTGTTTGCATATAGCCGTTTAGATCTGTTTAACACGACCTAACTGAAGTTGTCAACTTCTAGATGTAACGGTTAAGGTATGTGGAAGACTTAAATTCATCTGTGATATCCTTTATTTCGAGTACGTTCAACAATGTATCAAAACGTTTGATTATTCAGAAAAATGATATCATCCATACAAAGCGTAATAGCTAAAAGTAAATTATTTTCAAAGTCTGCCTCACATGGACAAAGGAGCATAAGTACATGGTTTGTGATCAAATATTAAAACTGACAGTTATAGAATTATATTGGATTGACAACGAATTTCTTTTAAACAAATGTTTCATCTTAATGTTTATACCTTATCATATGTATCATCCATCTCATTCCAACCGTTAACTCCTGAGAGTACGTTCCCCCCCCCCCCCCACCCCACCCCCAAATCGAAACACCGCCCGACTGTTAAGACATATTTTCATTTTTTTAGACTTGTGGATGTTATAGTTGGTTTAATGTTGTTGTACTGATGTTTCATTGCCGTATATGTCCCTTCATCTCCGTGTATTTGTAGTTAAAGTCATTACCTAAAATACAGGTGAAATAGATGACGATAATTAAAATAGATAATTAAAATAAGGAAAAATGAAATTCAATATCATACCATATGAAATAATCATTGCAGTTACTAATTGCTAACTCTAAATACTGATTATGATGACAAGGAATAATGCCGTCCTTGAGGCTTATACCAGTTTATTAAGAAGATTTCATACAGCAACACAATAAACAGTATATAACATCGAAATCTTAAATCAAGTAGGCTGACAGACAGATAAGACAGGTGGAAAGTTGTCTGATAAGTAATCATACCGAACCAACTTAAGACCAGCGAGACAGATAGACATGCAGACAGATTTGGTAGGTGGAAAGTTGTCTGATAAGCAATCATACCGTACCATCTTAAGACCAAAGAGACAAACAGACAGACAAACAGACAGACAGATAAGACAGGTAGAGAGTTGACAGACAGACAGACAGACAGACAGACAGACAGACAGACAGACAGACAGACAGACAGACAGACAGACAGACAGACAGACAGACAGACAGACAGACAGACAGACAGACAGACAGACAGACAGACAGACAGACTTCTTATAGCAAATTCTGAATATATAGATTTTTAACAAGTTATAATACATTCTTTTATAATTTATTTATTTCAACTAAGAAACAGGCAACTTTTTGTCCAACTTTCTGCACACCAAGCAGGTGATGGCTTTTCAAAAGCAAATCCGGCAAATCCACTGACCGCCTCAAAGTATGTATATGCAGCTGCAGTACATTGGTAATGGGCTGGTAGTATAAATCTTTTGTTAACATTAGTGCAGGCACTTTTCATATTAGTGTGGAATGTTGAATCACAGTCTTCTTTAGTTTTCCCATAATGATCAGCCTGTAACATAAAAAAAATCGAAATACTAGGTGGTCGGATATGTATAAATCTTTATTTTTTTTTATTTTTTTTTACTTTTAATCTCATATTCAGTATCATAATATTGTTCATGATCTTTTATAGTACTTTCAAATTATTAGCAGGACGGTGATCATAGTCTGTACAATGATTAGTTCAGACGTCATAAATAATCAGGACTAGTGATAGTTATGAGGACACGTACTGGTTGACCAATTGTCTTGTAGACTGACTGGTTGACCAATTGTGTTGTAGGCTGACTGGTTGACCAATTGTCTTGTAGACTGACTGGTCCGGTAGACAATATAAGCACCCGAGTCTTTTCACTTATTTGTGTTGCCTTATTCATGTTACGCTATGTTTTTACACTAGTTTATCGGTCCAGACGTCATTATGAGAACGCTTTGTATTTAAATTATATTTTATTGGGGGGGGGGGGGGGGGGGGGGGGTCAAATTGCCATTATTTAGAATGGTGTGTATGTGCACTGGTTGGTCCAGTCATCAACATAAAGCACTGCGAGTCTGTGCACTGGTTTGTCTAGCTTATTAATTTTACAGTTTGTTCACTGAACGCATGTTTCAGAGGTCATTATGAGAAAATATTTTAAATGTGTTCTGACTATATATAACTAAGCTGACTAAGCTTGAGAAAGGGCCAAAGTTCATCAACTTCACCAAAGGAGGTGGATAGTCATCAAAAAACACATACAGCAAGCCAGTGGTAATCTAGCAACAGCAAATGACTGGGAGATGCAAGCCGACGTCGTGGGAAAGACCACCTTCCCAAAAGAGATTATAACAACAACCCTCCGACCAGGCATTGTGCTGTGGTCCAGAATCAGCAGACAGGTCATTCTTGTAGAGCTAACAGTGCCATGGAAACAAGTCTGGAAGAAGCCTGTTCAGGACTGTGTTCATTAGACGTTCGCGGTACCGCTATGTATGTATTGTAACGTCATGCCTTATGACGTTGAGATTTATGTGCAAATAGAGTTTAGAATCAATACAAGTAGAAACAGCTAGTATTTCTTATTGTGCCTAAAAAGTCTGATATACCACTCTAAGATAAAGCCCATGAAAGAAAGCTTGCCAAGAACCATTCAGGAATTAGCAACAGACATCCTAGAGAAGAATTGGAGGACATGGTATTTCCCAGTGGAGGTAGGCTGTAGAGGCTTTGTTTCGTAAACATTATGGAGAGCCTTGGGGTCCCTATGACCAACTGGATCAGTAAGAAGAAGCTTGGTTGGAAAATTTGGTAAACAGGCAGAGGAAGCTTCTGGTTGGGAGAAGAGGAAGAGAGAAGAGGAGTGGAAGAGCTAGCATGTTCCTGCCTGAGTCTGATGAACTCAGTCGGCGCACCCCTGGAGATTGTCGTGGACAGCGCCGAAACAGTCGAGGAGAGGGGATCCACCTGATGACGGAACCAGCTGAGCAATTGCCATTATCTAGAATGATGTGTCTATGCACTGATTAGTCCAGTCGTCAATATATAAAAGCTCCCGAGTCTGTGCACTGATTTTTCTAGATATGTTGTTATAGTTTGTGCACTGATTGCATGGTTCAGACGTCACTATGAGAACGCTTTGAATGTGTTCTGACTGGGTCAATTGTCATAATTTCGGATGCTGAGTCTGTGCAGTAATTGGTCCATTCTTCAGTTTTAAAACTGAGTCTGAGTGTGTGCAGTAATTGGTCCAGTCTTCAGTTTAACACTGAGTCTGTGCAGTAATTGGCCCAGTCTTCAGTTTTAACACTGAGTCTGTGCAGTAATTGGTCCAGTCTTCAGTCTTAACACTGAGTCTGTGAAGTAATTGGTCCAGTCTTCAGTTTTAAAACTGAGTCTGAGTGTGTGCAGTAATTGGTCCAGTCTTCAGTTTTAACACTGAGTCTGTTAAGTAATTGGTCCAGTCTTCAGTTTTAACACTGAGTCTGTGCAGTAATTGGTCCAGTCTTCAGTTTTAACACTGAGTCTGTTCAGTAATTGGTCCAGTCTTCAGTTTTAACACTGCGTCTGTTCAGTAATTGGTCCAGTCTTCAGTTTTAACACTGAGTCTGTGCAGTAATTGGTCCAGTCTTCAGTTTTAACACTGAGTCTGTGCAGTAATTGGTCCAGTCTTCAGTCTTAAAACTGAGTCTGTTCATTGATTGTTTCATACACCATTGTTAAGACACTAAGTCACGTGTACTGATTAGTTACTAGTACGATGTCATTATAAGACCCCGAGTCTGTTCTGGTTGGTCCAGTCTTCATTATCAGGATGTTGGGTATGGATAATGAATTGATTGGTTGAGTTGTTGAATAGGACACTGAGTATGAGCTCTGACTTGTCCAGTATTCATTTTTTAGGATATCGAATTTGTGCAATGTAATTTACGGGCTAGCCTTTGGCTTGGTCCCAGTACAAACCCAGTACATATATACTTACACAGAAGTAGCAGATATCATGTCTGTTACATGATGGTGTAAACGTATCTTGATAAAATAAATGGATCCCTAATGGAATACTACAGCCATTTACATACTGGTTAGTCTGACATTTATCTCCACGTGCAAACCATGGTGACAAACACAACAGTGTTATCAGGGAGATACAGCTAAACATGATCTGCAAAAAACCAAAGTACAATGAAATGTTGAAAAGAAAAAACATTCACTTACTAGTATCTAGTCTGGGGTTAATATATTTTAAACCCTTCTTTAGGGTAATGAAATACAATGTCCTTTGATGTTCTAGTAACTGCTTCACCATTTTAAGCAACTATAACTGATAATTATGAATAAAAAGTGACTGAAAAAAAAACCTGTAACACCGCATTTGTAAATTACAAACACAGTAGAACCAAAAGAAAGAGTTTGGCAGCCGCATTATATAATTACGTATCAGCAGAAAAACGATCGGAGCAATCATTTTAAACAAAACTTTCATTTCAATGCATTACGATTTATTTACTTTCGGTTATAAAACAACTGTGTTTTTTTCTTTAAATTTTACTTTTATATAAGAAAACCATATTAAGGACACTGGTCATCCAACAAAGGTCTTTAAGTCGGTTCTTCTGTTCAAATTTATCCACATATCTGATGTACGGTAGGATATTCTGTCATTGGTTATAAAACAAATACTAACGAGAACAAACAGTAGAACTTACCTCTCGTACAATGGCTAGTAGTTCCTGATTACCGTAGTTCGTGACTTTATCATAAGTACTTTCTGACCTATGGTAACTATATCGGTCTTGTTCTGTCCTGTCATTTGGGAAGAATGTCACATTGTGGCAGGATATCAACATCCTGATGTTAAACTGATAGAAATTAACAAAGACAGTATTCTAATTGACAAAATGGTAATAGTGCGTAAGCTAAAATGCTTTCTGGATATTAATTTTTATTGAACGTGTTTCCTGGGAAATATATGTCTGTTTTATTTCATTAAACGACTAAATTTCTCTGTATATTGGTTTCTACCAAAAAATTACTCCAAAGGATAACGTACGGATATACTTTATGTAAAAGGCCTCAAACGTCATATATTTAAAATAATACTTCGACTCCTATATGTTATACATGTTCAAAAATTTCTAGGAACTCTATATCTTCATATTAATATCCCCCCACCCCCCTGAAATGCATGAAATATTTGTCACTGGATGTTATGTTATCAACCGTAAAATCCATCTCACAAGTAAGTAGAAGAAAACTCAACAAGTTCGAGTCAAATTATCAACAACAAGTAAACATCACGATTTCGGTGGTAATTCATGGTCAAAATAATTTATGCCAGAAGTTTTTTTTACACAAAAAGTTGTACTGAGTGAGTCCGTTCGAAACCACGCTGGGTGACTGCTCATTCTGGGTACCTAGATTGGCAAATACAATCTAGTGTTGTTGTCAACGAGACAACTATTCAAAGACCAACATGACAAGTATTTTTGTGTAATACTGTATTCTTGTGTAACTGTATTCTTGTGTAATACTGTATTCTTGTTTAATACTGTAATCTTGTGTAATACTGTATTCTTGTTTAATACTGTATTCTTGTGTAATACTGTAATCTTGTGTTATACTGTATTCTTGTGTAATACTGTAATCTTGTGTAATACTGTATTCTTGTGTAATACTGTATTCTTGTGTAATACTGTATTCTTGTGTAATACTGTATTCTTGTTTAATACTGTATTCTTGTTTAATACTGTATTCTTGTTTAATACTGTATTCTTGTTTAATACTGTATTCTTGTTTAATACTGTATTCTTGTTTAATACTGTAATCTTGTGTAATACTGTATTCTTGTTTAATACTGTATTCTTGTTTAATACTGTATTCTTGTGTATTACTGTATTCTTGTGTAATACTCTATGCACAAGAAAGTGAAAAAATCATATCTTCTCTCAATTATAAAATGATTAAGTAGTGCTATAAATCTGTCATTTCATACTGATAAGGCGACTGATATTATTACAACAAACAGATGTTTAAAACAAGAAATTGTTAAACTTTAAAAGTTTAGGGAAAATGCACAGGCACCTTGGGGGTTGACCCTCCCCCTTTTTTCTTAATTTTTTGTGTTAAATTATTTTTTATGGAAATGTTCTTGATGTTGTTTATCCTGACTTTTAAGATTAATTTGAAAACCCAGTTATTTTTAAATATTTTTTTTTTAATATTTTAATCTTGTAATTTATTGAAAAAAATAAATTTTGTAAAAAAAATCAAAATCACATATATATATAAGAAAAAAAGATACATTTCTTGATTGGTATTGTGTATTTATTATAATCTCTTCTTGCAATTGTCACCTATAAATTGAGAAAGAAACCATGTGGCATCTGTGAACTAACATAATATAATTGATGTGACAGTTTAATTTGAAAATATTGTGTTTTGGAAGTGGTGCAGGAGATAAGTTCACTTTTTATTCAACATCATTTTGATGCAAATTCTTGGGCTTAGTTTGAAGACTGTGTAATACTGTATTCTTGTTTAATTCTTGTGGTTTTTAACAGAACTTTGATTCCTTCTGCAATCCTGATGAATGAATATAGCATTGGTGGTACGGACAGTATTTCCTTTTATGTGAATGATACACCAAATCGTCCTTGAATACTAGGTCAATACATGCAATTACTAGTATAATAAAACATTAACAAACATTCTGACTTGTGACCAAGTTGGCTTATTGCTGAAAGCTTTATATGATAACTCACACTTGCTCATATCCACGTTTACTCTAGTGGGTTCTTGTCTCAATTTCAATCATACCGTCATCTTCCTTTTTTAGGTGGAGATACATTTATTTTGGTAATGAAGTAAAGTTGGTTTTTTTATTTTTCAATTGAAACACGTTTCATCTACTAGTCTTTCAGAGTTTTTTTTGTGCATCACACAAGTACATGAACAAAACGTGAAGAACTCGGTTACACGAGTTCCAAAATTTATGCAATTGAAAATCGACTATCTTTTTTAATATCAACTCATAAAACTCGATCCAGTTTTTAAATAAATTCTACTTTGGTGCTATGAAATGGAAAGGATAGGTTTTAAAATTCATGATAAATCTTTCTCAAATGCACATGACAAAACTAAATGAGCAAAAGAACAGTGACTGTATAGCAGTTCTTTGTCTCAAAGTCACAGTAAGGTCTTTTCTTAGCTTCTGCAATAATGGTTTGTGAAAAATAGCATTTTAGACTCATACAAGGAAGTAGTATGATTGACATGTATACGTTTATTATCGACAAAACAATTTTTGAAGACAATATTGCACAAAACTTTTTTTTTATAATTGAGAATTAGGAATTGAGGTGTTAAGTGCACAAAAAAATAGACGGACTTTCCCCCATGAAAAATGAGAGAAGAAAATAAAAACATGTGAATGATATGTTTATATGTGCTGGCAAATGAAGCGAAGGATGAAAAGGATATACCACTTTTATTAAAGCAAGAGAGACAAACTAAACAACGCATGTTCTAGTCCAACTCTCACTACACCACGATGGCGACGTTGTCTGGAAAAACAAGGCACCAAATCCTTTAACTGATTCGTAGAAAGTCAGCGCAGATGCCTTGCATGCAGCATGGTCTGGTAGTAAAAATCTTTTACTCAAACTATTGCATGCTGTCTTCATATTTTGATAAAACTCCGAGTCACACTCTGCTTTTGTCTTTCCAAAGTGGACTCCCTGTCAACATATATAAAGTACAATAAATAATAGATACATACAAGGCAATAACAAAAGTAAGCTGAATGTATGATTTATATGACATTTCAGTGAGGATATCAGAAGATTGTTATGCAGTTTAAACTTTAAAAAGCATGTAATTCTATTTAATTACGGAATAAGATAAGATCAGATAAGATAAGATATTTTTATTTCCTAATCATAGGGCTCATAACAAGCATTTAATCACACAAAGTAAAAATAAAAAGCCTTTCTCTCCCACTTGCATACATACACTCACACATACAACTATCGTTCTGATTAAGGATGATTGATTTAACAGTACAACATGTAAATGAAAAAAATAGAATACATATAAAAATAGTTATGTTGTGTTGCAGTGCTGTTTAGTCATCGTGTTTACATATGTTCCTATTATCAAAGCCCTTCAGTACTTATACTTTGTCCGAAGCATCTTTTTAATTGATGAGAAAATACAGTTGCCCTATCATGTAACAATACTTACACACTTATAGCACATGTCGTGTAAGTTACAAGATGGTGTAAACTTTTGTTTGTAGAAGAAAGGCATGTGGAAAGGGAGGCTGCATCCATTGATGTACGGGTTAGACTGGCATGTTTCTGCTGCAATCAATGGCAAAACGCAGAGCAGAACAGTGACCAAGCTTATTGCAGACATATCTGGAAAAGTGACGAAGTAATAATAAGAATATTAAAATATCCAAATAAGGAGATGAATAACCATGCAGGGCTTTTTATACTAGAAAGTCCCTGGAATAACTGACCATAATAATGACAAATATCTGCTGGTTGAATCAATAGAGATATAAGTCAAGAGGAAGTATATCATTAAGGTTTTAAGTGTATTATAGTCCATACTATAATAAGACAACAATGTTAACAACAATATCAGGTAGAAGTATTGGCTATCTTTAACAGTATGTTTAGCCATATGTAGCTCTCGCATGCATTATAGTTGTTTTTTCTCTGTATTTTATGGTATATATGAAAGTATCTTCTTATTGACAGAGTTAAGGACAGCCATGTAGCACTTCAATTATATATATAGTATTTTAAGAAGTACTTTTCTTTTCTTGAAAAAGTTATTGGTCTTTTAAACCTTTAAATTGGTAACATATTTTATAAAGTATCAAATTTATAAAAATAACAGTCGAGAGAAACTCTATAATGTATATTTAGACGGTTTCATTCCGTAGTTTACGCAGAATTTAACAGACTGACGCGCGTAAAAATTCCAAACAGATGGTTATTCCTAGACGGTAAAAAAGTTATTCAACTAATAACGCTTTATTTATTTGCTGAACGTCCAGTGGCAAATGTTTGAAAGCTAGTTGAAATGATCCCTTTACGATGTCATAATTTGAATATTTTTTCAACCATAATTGCATATGATGACTTACCTAGATCCCGACCAAAACCTTGAAACGTTCACCAGTTATATCTACATATAAACCAAAGTATAAGATAAGAGTTAGCCTGAAATCAGTAGAACGAACCGAAAGATATATCATTAGTATCGCCTTTAATTTGGAAATCTGTACAAACGCAATTCTTCAGAGTTTTTTTTCTTTTCAAATGTTTCATGTAAAAACAAAAAAAAAAATAACGTTTTTTTTTTACGAACAGCATGAAGTTCCTAATTTTTATCAGAGATACACATATTTCACAATATATGTGCCTGCATGTCTTCATTTTTATTGTCAACACTTTTGACGACCCATTCCGGAACGACATTTCAAGTCTGTGTATACTTTGACCTATTTGGCCATAGCTTATCTTCAATGATAAAATATCTTTAATCATGATGTCTGGGGTTGAAGTCATAAAACTTTGCTCAGTGCTCGGAGTACGAAAATCATGCTCGAAACATGAAATGCAACATTTTGATTGGTTGATTTTCGAGTACGAGTACAAAAACAGACTCGAGAGTTTTATGACCACAAGGCCTTGTATGTCAAGCAGCATTTACCATTCTAAGTTTGTTATGTAAAATAAGAAGACATAGTATATGATTGCCTTTGATACAACTATACACCGGCAAAGACAACAGAATACGAGGACTGATGATCACTGATCATCCAGTTATACAACCTTTTTTCTTATTTCAGAATTTCTGTTTCTGTTGTAAGTTTATTGTTTGTGCACTTTGTAAAATAAAATTTTGTTCAATACTAAAGAATGATATGATCAAAAGGTCAACAAGCGACCTTCAACAAAGAACAAATCGCTTTTTTCTAAAAGACTATAGTACGCTGTAAATGTCCAATTTTGTACATGTAAACCGCTCATAAACATACAGTAGGACAACCGAAAGCGCCTGAGTAAGTGAAACTTTTTTACATTCAATATAAAATCAAACAGACCTGTTCATCTAATTGCACGTGGTCGTTATCTGTTTATATGACAGTCGGAAGTTTTTTGGATATCATCTCGATGGTTGATTAGCATGCTTTACTAAAAGAATAGAAAAGTATGGATCATCGTGTTATTTCTAAGCTACAATTCGTGCAAAATTGACAAAATTTGCAGATTATTCATGAAAAAAAAGCACTTATCAGTCAATAAAAAAGCAATTTATGAGAAACAAATTTGAAATACAATATGAGAAGATAGGTTTTATGTTTTAGGAATATTTGAATTATATTGAGTTACTCCCCCTTAAACTGCGAAGTTGAAATATTGATTCAAACAAAGGCAAATAATTGGTATTTTTTAAAACAGTCTCAACCATTCAATAAATCACTTATTTTTTCTTTGTTCAAATAAACTGTTCTATACATTTATTGTCAAAATGTCTCAAAATTTGCAGATTTAAGCAAAAGACAGATGTTTAAGAAATTAAAGCCATACCTTAATGTATGTTTAAGACATACCATCACCATCGATGGGGTATCAAACACCCTGTGACCGACCATGCAAGGGCTGTTATACCAGTCAAGGTCAACATTCCCAACGTCAGTTTTCAACCATCATATAGTCAAGCAGTCAGTTCATGCAGTAATGAATGACTATAACATGAACTATGATGCCACCACACTTTATGTAAACTTACTCAACAGTGGCATTGACAGGGAGACTGGAGCTTTTCTCTTTTCTAACATCGGATTTATTAGTCACTCATTGTAGATGTTATCATGGTGCTTTTGGAACATTTTTTTAACTGATAGGTAGCAGTTATCCAACAGTGTCCAGTGGCGGATCCAGGAATTTTCATAAGTGGGGGCCCGCTTCAGTGATTCCCTATATAAGCAACCAATTTTTTCCCAAACAGGGGGGCCGTGCCCCACTCCCCCCCTAAATCCGCCTCTGGTGTCATTTTAAACTGTAACAAATTAGTGAGCTGTACCCGAGGGACATAAAACTTTTATGATAGATTACACCTCTGGGGACTTATTAAGTCAATTAGGTTGATTAGTAGACTAGTTGCTTTACAGCAGATCTATGTGGTGTTGGTTAGACAACCCTTCAATACAACAGAACACCATACAAATATTCCATACACAAAACATAGGTGACCTTTTGCTAACAGTATTTGAGAAACATATTTAACCATGAAAACTCAATATTGACCAATGAACCATGAAAACAGAGTCAAGGTCATATGAGCACTGCAAGACAGACATGAACACTCTACAATACAGAGTAGACTTATTCAAGTTATTACTTTTCATAACAGATAAGTGGGCAGAACCATGAAAACTAAACATTGACCAATGAACCATTAAATGAGGTCAATTTCAGATGAAACATACAAGATAGATATGTATACCTTGATATCATAATATCATTCAATAAACAAAAGATATTGGCTCCATTGCTTAAGAAATTGACCAAACCGTAAAAACTAAACAAATGACCCATGGAAATTGGTGCAAGGTCAGATGAATTCAAAGTTATACAAGTCTATCATGATACTAATATGACTTATTGCTTATATTTACTATCTGAGATACAGACCTGACCATCATGAAATGAAAACATTACCTTGATCCAGCTGCCTTGATCACCAATCCATAAAATGAGGTTGAATTCATGTCACTTCTGTCTGACAGACAAGTACCCTTACAATGCAGACTGTTCCAGGGAGATATGTTAGTACCCTTACATATGTCAATCAGACTATGAATCAAAGTGTGTGTGAGCACTGGAGGATAAAGATTGCTAACTTAGCAATTTTGAGAATTTAAAACAAAACATTGATTTATAAGTAGGAAAGGCCCATAATAAATTTGAGTTGGAGTTATCTTTCTTTGATCATGATTGTACATTTAGAAGATTTAGGAATCAAGTGATTGCATTTTATGCAATCTTTACACAAAATCAGAATAGAAGACTACATATCATTTTTATGCATTTTTATAGTTTTTAAGAGATGTTAAGTTACACCTTTTTTAAGTTTACCAAATGTAACTAATACAAGATTAGTCAACAGACAAAATGAGAATAAATTAACACATGCGATCAAACATGCTAACATGATAACAAATTTAACTTAACACATAAAGTACACATATTATAATACATTACAAGATAAATACCTAAATCATAATAAATAAATTGCTTTGTCAAATGCCTCTAGATACAACCGCAGAGGTCCAACCCTGAACCTTTGGGGCAAAAATGGACACAATATTCAAGCTTGATACAGGTTTGAATTTCGATTGTAATTAAATATTTGACATATAATAGATTTCTGAAACAGAATAACTGTAGTTTAAGAACCTTGAATTGAAATGGTTATATGATTTGAATTTATACTAAATTTTTGCCCCATCCAAAAATTGCAAAAACAGTTACCTTTTTTATTTTATTTTGTGCAATACACTATGCTTTACACTGTTTCATATTGACCCCAACCAAAAAAATGCATTTTTTTTTTTATTATAGAATTTATATATATGAATTTTTTTATTTAATTTCTGATATCTGAAATGAGAAAAAATCCCCCCCTTTTCCAAATTTTTGTTTCACCTCCCCCTGTCTTTTTAAAAAAAAAAAATCTTTCCCTCAAGCTATGGTCATGATTTCTATTCAAATTTCTATTGGATAATTACCCATTTAAATACATGATAAAAGTCTTATAATAGAAAATAATATTCCTTAATTAATCGAAATTTAGTAGAGACTTCTAAAAGTAAATTGACAGCTTATCACCTGGAGAAAATACCATATTTCTTAATATAGAAACCCATACACTTAAACTAAAGTTATTGTCTGGAAACTAGAAAAATGCCTTTTTGGGCCTCTTTTTGGCCCATAATTTCTAAACTGTTAGGACCATAACCCCCAAAATCAATCACAATCATCCTTTTGTGTTTATGTTCCAGACCATATTAGTATTTGGACCATACACGTATGGTCATGACCATATGGGTATATACTCATATGGTCCAGAACACTTATAAACCTTGTGTTTAAATTTCATAGATTACTATTTACTTTTAAATACGAAAGTCCTTGTCCAGACTGTCTTCTGACAACGCTGACAACAACGTGATATCAATATACGACCATAAAATTTGTTTGGGAGCATTTAAAAAATACTTTTAAAAAATAGCTCTTAACCATTGATAACCATTGCCTAAAGTAAAGGAATTGGCTTTTTTCTATCTATCAAAAGTGTTTTTAGAAATGACCCCATGACCATAACTTCCTATTAGGTGTCAATGCATTATTAGTGGTGCCCATCTTATTCTTGTAGATTTTCTTTAGTACAGGTGAACCATAAATTTAAGTGTACATTGACATCAGGTTTCAATGACAAATTTTTTTTTTATCGGTCCACTAAAATTGGCACACAAAAATAAATCCACAGTAATTGAGAAAAATAAGAAAGTAAATACAAGACAAAACACCTGGAATGTTAAGAAACAAAAAAGAAGTGCTTCATTTGGCAGTCTGAAGAAATGTATCTGACTGTTTAACTACGATAGCTTGGTGTTTTTTCAACTCGTTTTCTATACGTGTAATATGTATTTCTGTCAAAGATGCATACGGCTCTCCTAATTCATGTATCTGTTTATTCTTCATTAAGACAGATGGTTCTTCTGATTGGGCAGCTATATCATGTGACTTTTTGTTTTTTACTTGTGCAGACGACTGTCCTGGTTGGATTGGTTCTTCATGGGACTTTTTGTGCTTCATCAAGCCCCATTGATCAACAAACTTATTTCCACATATAGTGCATTTATAAGGCTTTTCTCCAGAATGCATTCTTAAATGTCGCTTCAACCCTACACTAGAAGTCAGCACTTTATTACAAATCTCACAGGGGAGATAATCACCACCGTAATGTGTTTTGACATGTCTTTTCAAGTCACCAGGCATGGAGAAGGCTTTAGAGCAAATATCACACTTATGTGGTTTTTCTCCTTTGTGAGATCTTTCATGTCTAATAAGACCACTTTCAGCACAGTACCTTTTATTACAAATTTCACATTTGAATTGTTTAACACCTGGTTTCTCTCCATGCACTCTTTCATGTCGTTGAAGGTCACCTTTAGTTCTGAATTTCATGTCACATTCCTGACATTTAAATGGTTTAACACCAGTATGACAGGTAGAGTGTCTTATAAGGTATGTATTCTTGATGAAGGATATTCCACACACATCACATTTAAATGGTTTTTCTGCATTCTCTGAGTGTGTATACAAATGGTTTTCATATGTTTCTTTGATTCTGAATGACTTTCCACAGACTTCACATAAGTGTGGCTGTTTAGTAGAATGTCTTTTTACATGACTTGCTAATTTTTTCTGTGTTTGAAATGTTTTATCACACTTTTCACATTGGTATGATTTATTTTTATGGTTTTTCATATGTTCTTGTAATGTATTTCTATTGGAATACACTTTAGAACAGATTATACATCCATATGTTTTGGGCTTTTTGTCCACAGTACTTTTATCTGTTAAGTTTTCTTTGAGACTGTTTTTTGTAGAATTTCTTGTTTTTGGTCTTTCATATACTGGTAGACCTTTTGGCTTATTCTGACTCCCCCCATCTGACTTTTCTTTATTGTCTTCCACCATTTCAAGACTGGCTAAGATTTCCTTACATGTTTCGTCATCTAGTTTTAGAGCTGTTTCCATCTGATTAATTTCTTCTTCTGTGATACTCTGATCTACATCTGAATCTGATTCCTCCATGCTACTTATATTATCATAATCATCCTCACTGGTTTCTAAAGCAGATTCATCCATTTTATTTTCACTTTTGGAATCACCATTGTCATTTTGTTCAGTAATATTTTTGCTAGTCTTATTTTTAGAAAATTTATGGACTAAGACTTTGGTTAATGGAACCATTTTCATTTCATTCATTATATTTATTTCCTCTTCTAGTAATTCCCCATTGCTGATTTCCTTTTCTGGTTCTGCTGACTTTTTGATGTTAATTTGTCCATTTTCATCTTGAACTTCTTTCCTTATCTTATCATTTTCTAATGTCTTTTGACTATTAACCACATGTGACCTTTCTGTCACCTCTGACATTGTTGTTTTATCAACATTCACTTCTGAAGATAAATCTTTTGGGTTTTCTATTCCAGATAATACAGTAAGTGGTGCTATTACAGAAGGTTTTGGTTCACTAACCACATCTTTTATTTCAGATGCTGTAAAAATGACCTTGGGTAATTTAATTGTAGGAGGAAGGACAACTGTTTCCCTGGATACTGGTACCTTAACAGTTTTGGATACTGGTACCTTAACAGTTTGTTCTGGTTCTGGTTCCAGGAAATCATCCTCAGTCATTGTTCCACAACTTCTGTCCTCAATTTGTTTAAGTTTTTCATCTTTCTCTGTATTTATGATAACTACGTTGTCGCTTTGCTGTGAACAGACATCTTCCTGCAATTCAGGCTGTTCATCTGTTATTTTTTGTAATGTAATAGATTCAGCACTGACGATACTTTCAACACTACTGATCTTTTGTTCTGAGGTCCCATCAGTGAGTATATATAAATATTTGACACCATTGTCTGAAGTGAGTTCGATAGCAAGCTGTTGAACTTGATCTTCCTGTATTGTTTGTCCCACTGGTAAAACAAATTGGTGCTCCACATTATCAATTATACCATCAATAGTAATCTGTTGTTGGTTTTCTAATGGAATGCTGTTGTTATCCATTTCAGTAGGCTTATAATAGTTCCAGTAGGAGAACTACCTGAAAAAGAAAATTGTTTTCTATGTACATTGTATACAAATTATTTTACTCTTTAGTCTTTTTGTAATGTGTTATTGTATTTTCATTTACATGTATGCCATCAACCCCATTGGGGTATAATAGTGCTTTATTATTAATAAACTATATATTAAAAGATATAAATAATTTTTCAGAACATTATTTTAATTTATCTGACCTAATAAATTGTAAAGATGAATTCTGGAAACGCCTTTGAAATTATTTCCCTTTGACGTGTATGGTTAAAAGTAGTCTCCCCTGCATATTTAATCAAACTACTGGGGGTTGGAAATTTAAGTTTATAACAAAATAGTATGGATACTTAAAAATTTAAGGGATAAATTCACCAAAAACAAGGTAAGACAAGCATAGTTAGAAACCAAAATCGTTATTTACTTTAATTCCGAAGACCAATATTCCAAATTTTTCTTATTTGGCCGAAAATAATTTGCAAAAACTCACCAGTCTGAATAAAATTTTACTAGTCTGGGGATTCATACTAGTGGGTTACTGTGCAGACTGGCATAGTATTGTTAAGTACATTGAATGTAACTGTATGTGGTATACATGTACTTATAAAAAGATTATTCACAGCAAACAATGAAAAGAATAAATCAAAATAACAAAATTACATTCCAACTGTCTATATTACGCAAGCAATTTTAAAGAAAGATGCTTAAAGAAATCTGTACTGAATACAGGGATAGGGATTGATGGCTGCTACTACAAATGGCAATTTAAATGTTTTACTTAATACAGAAGCCACATTGGGCCAGCATTTAAACTATTTCTTTTCAAGGTATAACAGTCCGCAGGAAGACTTTTCAACCAGACACATTAATATAATTGAATTCATACCCAACCAGTCTTTGCCCTTACACCTATAAAATACTGTGTGTTAAGTAGTTAAGCAGCAGATACCAATTTTTAAGTCTTTGGTTTACCCAGCTGTGTCGTAATCTATGGTTCACTATGAAAACTGTCTAAATATGGAAAAATAAAAGGTGAAACTTACACGAATGAATAGAAAAATGAAATATGAAAAGATTGATTCCCATTTTTATATAATATAATATTATTTGCATAGTCATGATAGTAGAATACTGGAATGGAATGTATTAATTTATCTTCATTGATATCTGTTAACAAAATAATTGTTTTCAGTTGCTGTAGACAATAAATGACTAGACTCAGAATATAATAAATTAACTTGTAAATCCTTTAATTTTCAAGATTTAAAGTGTGTACATCATTGTTTTTATTAATTCGAAGCTGACTACTAATAAAAACATAATTTTTGTTTTTAATTATTAATCTATCAAAAGACAAGTCTCACAACAATCAGTGACAAATATTATGTCATAGACGTATTTACACTTGTATGCAAATTTGTCCGCCATTACAAAAAATCACACAGGTTCCCGTTAACTTTGACATCATAATTTAAAATATTTGATGTCACAATTAAACAAATTAAAAGTGATTGTTGCTTGACGTCAAAAGGTGATTCAGAGTCAATCTAAGGTCATTCAGAGGCAAGATACAGTTAAATACCAAAAGTTTAAATACGTTTATTGAACAACTAAGGATCCTAAAAAAGCTATCAACTTTTAAATATTTCCATATTATGTTTTCATAAATTTCAAGAATATAAACCATATAAATATCTGAATAAGTTTATTTAACTTCAATGCCCTGAATATTAATATTCTTTTAGTAGGGAGAACAGACTAAAAAGGCGAACAGACTCAATACCATTTTGGACAGGCAAATATCCACTTTTTGATTTGCTCTGACGTCCCACGGCACCAGCTTGTCAGGCAAAACACCTGTTGAATGTCAGAGTAATCTCGGACTATAGGTTACTTTAGAGATTGCTGTTTAGTGTTAAATACCTAGTCCAAATAATTATCACGTCTTGAAAGGCTATTATAATTTTTTTCTTTGACGCCTCTTCTTCTTCTTTCAGTAACTTCCTCCTGTGGTTAGGAGCACATCAATTTCTTGATTTTACACAATGGGCTTCTATGGGGACGAAGTCCCCAATAACAGTAGAAAATTCATTAAAAAAAAATCGGGAAAATTTCCCGAATTTTTCATTGTACTAATGAACTCAAAATCGTTCAATTTTTTTTATGTCATGTTTTGAAATCCTGGACCTGCGCAGAAATGTACAATGTACTTCCTTTTTCCGGTCTGGTGTTGTATGAATCTTTGAGAAAAATATATATTTATCAGTCTAGTATAAAATAGGAAGGAATGCAATACCAATTTCATTTTTAATAATTCTTAGATATGAAAAAACGTTACCTGATGATAGCGTTTCTTTGTTTCTCTGCATTTGACGTCATAGTTAAATAACGTCACAACTAAAATCCCTAACAACTGAACCAAAATCGGAAACGTTACGGTATTTCCGTTTCTTTGTTTTAACAAATATTTTTAAGTTACAAAAAAATAATTCATACAGACTTCGTCCCCATTTACAGGTAATGCCTGCATCATATTATTACACGGACTTATACAGCTAAAATCATTTTGTTATTTCACAGTATAAAACGCCTTACTTCGAAAAAAAATATAATAGCCTTTCAAGACGTCATAATTATTTGGACTAGTTGAAATTATACCGTACTTTGAAATTTAATGGTTAACCTTTACATTTAATATATTTAGTGTGGCATTTAACCTAATGGTTTTTAAGTCGGTGTGTATCTTGGCCATTAATTGGTCCTATTCGTAGTAAAGAGACACATTTGAATAGTTTTTAAAAAAATACCTGAAGAAAATATTTGTCCTTTTGATACCGGAAACTTCAATGGATGAATAATTCTTGAGTCGATTGGGTGATAATTTCCGCGTCTGTCAGCTGCTGTCCAAGTCGTCCTAATACAAACTCGGCCTACTACTATTTATATAAAGAACTAAAATCTCGATTGTTACTGACGTTATAAAAATGTAATGCTGACAGTTATTTTTTGAAATACAGATTAAAAAAAAACTTTTGAAATATTTACATGAAAAAAATATGTCATTGAAATCTTAGACTTTCAGTAAAATATACAAGGGTCGTAATGGGGATACCGGCTAGGTCCTTCTTATAACTGTATTTTTAGCTCACCTGGTCTGTCGTCGTTGTCAACATTTGACATTTTAAACATCTTCTAGAAAACTGCTCAAAATGGAATGAAACAAATATGGCATGAATTTTCCTTATGAGGCGCTGACCAATTGTTGTTACTTTGTTGCCGATCCAACATCCAAGATGGCCAACAGCAGGGGACTTTAATAGTTTAACGTTTTATGTAGGACCCTATGGGAAATGTATACAAATGTCTTCTTGTAGAGAACCACTGAATGGAAGAAACCAAGCATAGCATGAATGTTCCTTTTGAGGTGCTGACCAAGTGTTGTTACTTTGTAGCCGATCCATCATCTAAGATGACCACCAGCAGGGGACTTAGTTTAACAAAGGACCCTATTGGGAAATACATACATTCAAATGTCTCCTTTAAAAGAACCACTGAATGGAATGAAACCAAACATAACATCTGTTATTATTTTATCTTTTTTTATATGATTTCAAAAGCCCAAGTTGAGTTAGGTGAGCGACACAGGCTCTTGAGAGCCTCTAGTTTATTATAAGATAAATTATCTTGTTAAAAAAAATGATTATGCGATGAAAATTTGTGATTATGTGTAAGTAAGTAAGTAAATTTTATTTAGAGTCGGCATATATGTACATAATAGAGAAAACATGAGCTCTGGTGAGCTCTTTAACCGACTATCACATAAAAAATCATGCAGCATCATGCAAATACTACCAAATAAAACTGATAAAACATGCAATATAATGAAAGCAACTCTATTTGATTTGTGAGCCTCCAGAGTCAAAGCTCATGTGGCAAGCGCCTCTATGTGCATTGAAACGGGGGAATCAGCAAATCACTTGAAAATCATAAAAAATAACAGACTAAAAGCATAAAAACAATAAATAAATAAATATAAGCACTAGCATTTAATGGCAGATATATTAAAAAAAAATGCATAAAGCAAGTAGTTTCACCTCATCCTCACATGATATAGAAATACCATTCAAATCAAAGCGTTATCTGCTCTATGGTCGGGTGGTTGTCGCTTTGACATATTCACCATTTCCCTTCTCCATTTTCTCAATCTTTTTATCATGTGTTTGTTTTGCCAAGAGAGATAGCTTGAAATTTCTCTGGGTTGGCCTGCATTTTATTAGGAGAAAACCGCTGTATTAAATAATTGCTGTATTCCTCAAGAGCAGAAATTACATCTTGTAAGGAATTTCCAGACTTTGACAAAGTATTGTCATCAGCATAATTATATAAAGAACATTTTTTTTACAAAAAAGAACAAATCGTTAATAAAAATATTAAATAGGATGGGTCCAAGGATAGAACCTTGTGGTACCCCTTTAAATATGTCAAGCATACCACTTAAATTTTGGTTTACTTTCACACATTGTTTTCTTTTTGTTAAATAACTATATAACATATCAAGTGAGGATTTGGATAGACCATTAAGCTTTTAGTTTCAGTAGCAGTAAGTCATTTGATTGTTACTAAGACACATCCCAATTAGTGGCCTTTTTGCTTTTATGATTCAGATACCTGTTTTAGACAGCAACCATTTAATTTTCTGGCGAAGAACAAATTATTTTTTTAGCGACAAACCGAAAACAATTTTTTTTTCTATCAATTTTAGCATTACATATCTTGGGAGATGAATGTGAAACAAACATTTTTTTTTCTCAGGGTCCAAAACAAATTAATTTTTTCACCAAAACCTGGAAACAAGCTTTTTTTTCCCAAAAAAAACCATACCACACGCTATAAAACCAGGTTCAATCAACCATTTTATGCATAATAAATTTATTAGGACTTATATTTAGAAATTGACTATGAGTCAGTTGAAAACATAAACTTTACGACAAAAGAGATGATTTCAGCTTCCCAATTGTGACCTTTTCGTTTTTAAACCAAGAAGTTTTAACAATCACTTCGTAAATATGACGGACATC
Source organism: Mytilus trossulus (assembly GCF_036588685.1). NCBI lineage: Eukaryota > Metazoa > Mollusca > Bivalvia > Mytilida > Mytilidae > Mytilus > Mytilus trossulus. The sequence continues at coordinate 87,636,762 of NC_086378.1, forward strand.
ATGAGTTGGTTGACAGTAATAGAATATTTGTTATACAGATGATAATTGGATAAATTCCTTATGTCGTAACTACAATCCCCCTTCCCTTTTCATATGACAGCCTGATTTTCTTTCTCAAATGTCTTTCAGCACGCCACGGCCCATACTGGTCCTTAATTGTATTTAATGCAAGGAATCAAAGCTTTGGCTAAGTTACGACATGAGGAACATATCTGATATCATGAAACGGTTAAACGGTCATCCAGCTCATGACGGTGTCCGTAAAATATATGAAGGGATGATTTCACATTCACAATTTGGCACACTTTAATAGTTTAATAGCTTTCTTGTGAGCAGCACCCCTCTATCAAGGAAATCATGGTAGGAATAACAAGCCCGGGCATATCGTATCAATTTGGAGATGTATACGGCGTATACAGGCACTGCTGGAATCTTGCTACATAAAAATGGAAAGTTAATAATTGGGAAGCTGAAATTGTCTCTTTTGTCGTAAAGATTGCATTAACCGACTCTTGTCAATTTCTAGATGCAAGTCAAGATATGAGGCAGACTAGGCTTATCTGTTGTTTCCTTCATCTCTAGTTCCATGGTTTAGTTGAAGGATACTGCTAATTAGTATTGCCAATGTCTTATCTTTCTTCCAGAGAAGTTCCTGTGTGAACTCAGCCTCATAACAACAAAGAAACAAGTCAGCAATAAGAGGGGCATAATTGGTTCCAATTGGAATGCCGGGCGACAGTGTATTGAAAAATACGTTATCAAAAACATAACAAATATGTTGTCAAATAAGAAATCAAGCACCTTGACAATGTCAGTTTCGGAGAATTATAGTGAATTTTTACAAAGTCTGATTTTCCCTCCCTAAGACAAAATCCTTGTATCTGCGTTGCAACTTGGCCATTCTTTTTACAAAACTTGGCCACAATCATCATTGGTGTATCTTGTTCAAAAAATGTGTCTGGTGACCTGGTCAGCAAACCAAGATGGCCACCAATACTAAAAATAAGACATTGGGGTAAAATGTAGATTTTGGCTTATAAATCTGCAACCAAAGCATTTAGAGCAAATCTGTCATGGGAACAAAGCAATCTTCCTATTTCTGCCTTAGTTTCTCTTTCGTGAATTGATAGCTTTATAATATATGTTCCGTGGGCCGCAGCCAAAGATTTTTCTAATCAGATTTCCCAACTCTGTATTTTGTATCAAGTGACATCAATATTTTACAATTTTAGTAGACTATATACAGCTTCTGCAGGACATGAGGACGGTATCTTAAGCATTTCTTGTCAGTTTGTCTAAAACGTACTAAGCAGTTGTAACATCGTTTTCATGCATTGTGAATTTTTCAGCTATCAATGAACTTGTCCTATATTTTATATCCTTTATTAAAGATTGTGTAGGACTTATGGACTAACATGTTATTGTTTTTCATCAGTGAACTTAATCAGACAACCATTACAGATTTTCTTAAATCCGTTAGACAGGAATATGAACATGTGGCTGGAAAAGGGAGATGTAAACGACATCAGTTGCCTAACAAATTGTTTGAATCAAGACCAAGATATTTCTTTACATTTTCACATGGAAAGAAAATATATTTTTTATTGGGGCCTGATCGACGTGGGACCGGATCGACCTGTCTCATTTACACAGTTGTATATTAAACCCACATTGATTGGATACAAGGCAAAATTAAAGAATTAACTATTTCAATACTGGAATTTGACATGCATGGATAGTTCTTATTTGGTTCTTATTGGCCAATAGTTTCTGTGGAGACAATCAAAGTTGAAGTCTACTGATGAAGTTTATAAACAACCAGACATTTGAAGTTTGATTCGTCACTATTGCGACAGTCATATTTTATTGGTGTTGTGAGCTAGAGGGCCTGAAAAAACAGATAGTTGTGCAACATATTTCATAGAATTTTGCACCTTCAAATCACAATAATTGTGAGCACTTACAGGATGTGTGGTATGGCTTTCATATTGCTTTGTGCACTAAAAACAAACCATTTTAATAATACATCGTAATATTCATGCTTTTTAATGGCAGACAATACAGTATAGAATTTTTCACTGTTGAAGGTCCTACAAAGACTTATAATTGCTTACTACCACTTCATTTAAACACTGGTGGATAGTTGTCTCATTCACAATCCTACCACATCCTCCATTTTTTTATGAGAAAACAACAACAAATGGAAGTTTTTAACAACCTTGACTGGCTATGCTGACCCTTTTTATTTAAGGAAGAACAGTGATTTACTACACAATGCACTACTTTCTGCAACTTGTGTTTTTCTTATAAAATGGTTGTTTATTCCAAATATATGTACAACCGTCATTATGGAGACTATCTGTCAGATCATATATTTTTAACAAGTTGATAAGATCCAAAAGGTTTAAGCACTCAGTGCAGGTGTTTGCCTGTACTTAGTAAGTGGCAGATCCAGGGGGTCTAGGTTTTGGCCCCCCCCCCCCTTTTTTTTTTTTTTTACCATTGATGCTCTTGAATGAAGACATATGATTGGAACCTATCTTTTTAAAATGGCTGGATCCTACCCTGTTAGTAATACAACACACATGTAGATATAATGTAAGAATTTAGCCAGTGGTTCAAGATTTCCCCCCTGTGCAATGTGTGCAAACTTAACCTACATTAATTTAAAGCAAACTATTCCTAGCTATAACTATAATAAAATCTTTATTGATCTGTAATTGTGGGTACTGCATACATAAGTGAAAAATTAAAAGACTGAACAAAATAATAATTTATTCAAAAATATCTCTCTATCATTTAACATCATAACAATAGCATTCTTACAATAAATACCGAAAGCCTGTGTCACTTAAAGTGATAGACAGGACACATCAATGCTTTTATCCACAACATTTAACATTTGCAAACAAAGAAACATTAATTTAAAGATTAGGAAATAATCAGGAAAAATGTCAACACTTCAGGGAAAAGAAATCATATTTTCATTTCACACATTTTTAACTCTTCACTAGCCAAAGGTTACGATTCTCTCCTATTGAAAGGTAGATGATTGTAACTCTTGGCTATTGAGAAAGATTTTTGAGATGCCAGGGTTAAAAAGAAACAAGAACAAATTAATAATGTTGGCAGTTTATTCTTAGGCTCTACCGGAGTAGTACTATCAGTGGCACAGCTAGTCATAAACTTTAGTTGCTGCTTCCAATCATAAGAAAAATAAAGACCTCTATATGAGTTTCATTGAGATGTTGATGATCCAGCATATAAACACTAACATACACCACTGAATGATTGTGTAAATGTATCATTGGTAGAGTACGGTCAGGTTTCATTTGTTAAATCTCATACAATCCTCACGCTGGCTACCAACAATAAAAGAGTAATACAATACAATATCCCATTTAACATTTGAATAGAGTCTAAATCAAAACTTTTTTTCTAATTTCAGGTTCTAGAACTAAATAAATATGTTGCCAGAACATTTCCCTCGAATTTTCATGCATTCTCTCATTTCCAAAAATCAAGCAGAAAAAAAAATGTTAACATACATGACCCACACTGCTAATTTTACATTGGAATGATAGACTGTTTCTTTCAAACTACATACACACAAGACTTACACTCTTAAAATCTCATAAACTAACTGTATATACAATGATAATTTGTTTACTCATCATGATAAGTAGTTGCTGAAAATTTATACAGTGAGTGATATACTAAGACATATCTCTTACTTATAAGAGATTCAATAAATTAAAATCATTTACACTTTGGAGCTTTTTCACATAAAATCACAAGTACTTGTTTCTGTCAATGGGGAATTTGACTGTCAATGTATAAAATGAGCCTAGTATACATTGTTAGTTGACCTTCTCATTGATAGAAACAAGTGCCTTAGTAATAAATCTTATGGCTAAATTAATCATACGTTGTAACTAATAAGTGATTTTCACAGAAGATATTTTAAACTAAGCTAGCGCTTGCATTTATATACAAGTTGTTCTTTATCAATATGAATATTACAAATGTTATTTCCCCCCAGCCCTCCCAAATGTCATTCAAAGTTAAAAATTAATCTACATAAATACGATCACCACATATCACTGTATATCACATAGTTTGCGTTCTTTTCTTGATTGACTACAGAGTCAAAATCATCAATTTGCACCATTAACGATGTATATATTAAATTCTTTGAAATATTTATAAATTTTACAATAATAAATCTCTTAAAATAACATTAGTATATATATGGTTATTTACAACTAACAAAAAAGCACTTTAAACCAAGAAAATTGTAGCATCTAACAATTAATCTGTTAAAGCCATGGTTTTCAAACTCTGAACAATTAAATAGAAGTCTACTAGAGAGAACTAACAACAGAATCATTGATAAACACCTCCGAAATGTTAAAATAAAAAATGAACCTATAGAAGAAATCATATTTAACGTTTATGTTTCATTTATCCATTCATAGAAAAAATAATGCATCTAGTGGATACATAAAACTGAAATTGTAACAAATAGTGTATAAAACCAAACAAATTTTAAAACTGACAAACTGAAACATATTTCATACAATAACCTTGAAATGTTTATAATGCTTATGTAAACATACATCTCATTGGATTTCTACAAATGTTTACTAAATGCAGTACATGTATTCTGAACCAATTCAAAGCTCTTTGAGAAAGTATACCAACTGATTCTTCATATCAGGTCATTATTATTAACCAATCACAAAGCAATTCAAAACTGGATATATCTGTATCCGTTAAAACTGGACCTATTTGCTATTTGCCTGAAGAACAATCAGAACTTGATTCATAACATGACAATGAAAATTAAAAAAAACATAAGCATAAAAATATTGGGCTGTTTGGACGTTTACATGAAGCAGTATTGAAAGACTTTGATGATTTTCTGCTGGTCTGTTGGAACATATATGGTCAGAGAAAAACTGGCTCAAGTGGTCCAAATTAAATGTCAATTAAATATCCTAGGTTCAGCTTGTGTTATAATTCTCCCGGATCATGTTTGGATTTTTCTGTTGGTTCTACAAATATAAAATGATTGTTTAGCTATGGCTGAGATATATATCATGCATATGGATGAAATATTTAAGACCTCTTCATTGACAAACAAAAAAAATGATGTTGCTGATAGTGTGGTCTTATAAGATCAAAAGATGATGAGTTTTTTTTCACAATCTAAGTAACAACCCAAGAAATGATGCTAAAGATCTTACTTTTCACTTTTAAAAAATTGACAAAAAAAGAAATTACTAGCTACATACATTTGACAGAGTAGGCTTATTGGGTGCCATTTTTGTTTATAAGTTTTTGGTCTGAGAAAAAAACCTTCATGAAACAAGCGAATTTCCATCATTATCCCTTTCATTAACATGTTAAATACATGCAGCCATTTAGAAGGAGATAAGATTACAAGAGACTATAAACATTATAGCAATACTGTAGTTGGTTAGTTGAATTATCTCCCTTTCACATGAAGGACCAGGATTATATTCATTTCTGCACATTCTAAAGTTAAGCTCTACAACTGTGTAAAATATTATCAATACCCATTTAGCCATTTAGGAATTGGGCTATCAAGGTTCATAAAGAAACCATTTCAAAACTAGGGTGTAGAGGGGTAAATTAAAGTAATCCAGATGCACACTTTTTCAGCATAGGTCTACTACTCATTATTGGCTTTCAAATAAAAACAGTTGAAAGACCAAACCAGTAATTAATAATGACGAGCACTAGAAACATAAAAAGCCTGGCAGACTAGATAACAATGATTGACAAAACTACACTTTAAGGTACCTATATATATATAAACTGTTCAACAAGGTATAAAAGGAGATAAAATATAAATTGGTTTGCAACTGTTTTACATTCCACCAAACAACTACATTGCGACAGACATTTCTAATTTACACATTTAAACACCTTCATGATTTAAAAAAAACAAATTACTAGGGTCAGGTATCTGCATGCCCCTTTTGGGTTAATTATCAATGGAGCCGTCTAGCATAACTGGATTAGAACTACAAATTACCTGTTAAAGTCTCTAAAATGATAGATTTTCTTTTAAAAGGAGCTACAAAGGAAACAGAAATCTTCAAAAAAGGATTCTAGCTTTACAGAGACAAAAAACATCAAATTTATTATAAAATGCCACACATTCAAGACCTGAGATACAAAACACGTCCCTATGCTAGTCTATACATATAAACTTATATAGATACCAGGCTTTAAGTTTTGTACGCAGATGTAAATTTCATCTACTAGACTCATCAGTGACACTCCAATCAAGAAAGTTAAGAAGTACAAATAATGTAGAAAGTTGAAGACCATTGAGGGGCCATAATTTCATATTATCAAAAAATATGACGCCAAATTACAAACCCAGCACACCTATGCATTTCATTCTTTAAACCCTTGCACCTTTACCATTAAGATTTTTGATTTGTCATTCCATAAACAAACTGTTACCTGGTAGAAATTATTGGTATGTTACTTTTTTGTGCAGGAATATAAAAATAAAGATCATGTGCCAGATAGAAGAGTAGACCAAGATTTTGTACAACAGAAATGATAGAGACATTGAAGACAACACAAAGGTAAATACAAAAACAGACAACAACAAAAATGATAAGTTTGAATATCATATTTACCTTCTTTAACTTTTTCTGATTTTTCTATATTTTCTGTAAAGACAAAATAATATAATTTATATACAAATGCTCATCATAAAATGTAAAAAAAAACCAACCATGCTCTACAATTATTTGTATACCTTTTTTATTTTATATTTACAAGGCTGTGGAAAAAATAAGTATCAAAATATAATTCAAAATCCCTTGAATATAATTTATATACCATAAATATTTGTTACATTTTTTTCAAGTTTCTACTACATTTTTAAACAATAAAGTTGGGTTTGAAGACAGGCACTCATAATAATTTAACACATTTTTCAGTAGCTTTACTCAAATTAACTGCTGACACATCAGATGTACTATAAGCAAAACAGAACACAAATGAAGTCTATTTAAATTTCTAAAATGAGTGAATGTAAAGGCAGATAGATCTCAAAGTTGGTATACAAAACGAAATGATCATTGACAATACAAAACTAAATATATTCTAAAAGTTGGAAACTTAATGTAGGTAATTTTCAAAGTTAAAATGATAAGTAAATAACCATTCTCAAGAGTTGGATACAAACCTTCTTTCGATTCTGTTTTTGTTTCTTCATCCTTTGTATCTGTTGGTTTATCTATAGGTTCCTCTACGTTTATTTTTGTCTCTTTTTTCTTCTCTGCTTTATTAGTTTTATTAGTATCAGATTTTGTAGTATTTCCATCGGTTTTTGTTGTATTTGATTTTGCTGGTTTTGGTTTAGGTTTGGGTTTGAAATTTTTAGCTTTATTAATTAGATATTTGACCTCTCTATCTAATGCCTGTAACTTTAATGCTATATCTTCCACTAATAATTTAGGTTTTTCTGAATCCGGTGTTTTCTTCTGTTCTTCAATCATATCATCTCTCCATTTCTACAAAATAAGACATAAGATTACGATCCAACTGCAATTTATACATGCCTGAGCATAGACCTGAGGTGTCATTTCTGTTCAGATAATCCCCTCAAATATAAGAATTTTTTAAGCACTTATTTGTTAAACTAAGTCCCAAATTAAAATGGTTGTTATAGTTATTCAGAGAAAACAAGTGAAACTTCGAGCTACTGCTCACTGATGATACCTCTGTCCAAATATGGATAATTTTAATAGTATAAAAATATGTAAGTGTTCTGTAAACTGTAAGTTGTCAAGTGATGAATCTGAAAACATATCACATGTTATAGCTGACTTAGCCTGAAACCAAAATTTCAGAAATCCTTATGATGAAATTCCTAAGAAATTGTGTAAAACAATTTTATGGGTGGACGGACAGAAAGTATCAAAAGACGAAAAGTTATATATATAATAACTAGTCGCTCACCTTGGTCTATGTGAATATTAAACAAAGGAAGCAGATGGATTCATGACAAAATTGTGTTTTGGTGATGGTGATGTGTTTGTACATCTTACTTTACTAAACAGTCTTGCTGCTTACAATGATCTCTATCTATAATGAACTTGGCCCAGTAGTTTGAGTGGAAAATCTTGATAAAAATTTACAAATTTCTATGAAAATTGTTAAAAATTGACTATAAAGGACAATAACTCCTTAGGGGGTCAATTGACCATTTCAGTCATTTGACTTATTTGTAATTCTTACTTTGCTGAACATTATTGCTGTTTATAGTTTATCTCTATCTATAATAATATTCAAGATAATAACCAAAAACAGCAAAATTTCCTTAAAATTACCAATTCAGTGGCAGCAACCCAACAACAGAATGTCCGATTCATCTGTAAATTTCATGGCAGATAGATGTTGACCTAATAAACATTGTAACCCCATGTCAGATTTGCTCTAAATGCTTTGGTTTTTGAGTTATAAGCCAAAAACTGCATTTTACCCTTATGTTCTATTTTTAGCTGTGGCGGCCATCTTGATTTGATGGCCAGGTCACCGGACACATTTTTTAAACTAGATACCCCAATGATGATTGTGGCCAAGTTTGGTTTAATTTGGCCCAGTAGTTTCAGAGGAGAAGATTTTTGTAAAAGTTAACAACGACGGACGCAAAGTGATGAGAAAAGCTCAAGGTGAGCTAAAAATTCCAGAGAAGATAAAATTGGAATTAGTCTAGTTACCTTTGTATCTGTTATCAGTTTTTCTAAAGTTGTAATTTCTACTTCTGTAAATATTCTATCTTCTTCAACAACAGTAAAGTTTTTAACTGACTTCAGGAAATATTTAGTATGATTCAACATGTCTTTCAAAGCCTTCAGAGCCTTTGGTCTTTCTTCAAATTCATACACACGGGCCTTCAAATCTTTTATTTCTTTTTTTAAGGATTTCAACTTGTCTTGGTAAACCTGAAAATGTAAATGATTAGTAATTTCATTTTTAAAAGACTATTTCATAAAACAAATAAAAACCAATATATTTATACAATGACAGAAGCTGACAAACAGGAAATCAAATTATATCTTTCCTGACAAGTCCTTTACATTATTGAGGAGACTACAACTCATTATAATAATGTTAACAATAGAAACTGCTAGAAACTGAGAGCTGATGATATTCCCACCTAAATATTTTGGTAAACAGGAAATTGTTGAGTGAAGAATCTGACGAATGGACAGATTGCAGAGGTAAAACAGTATACACTTTTTTAGAGCGGGGTATAATTAAAGTAGTATGTAATATCAACAATCTTACTATAATGTTTCCATACTTGCTCATAAAATTTTAAGTCAAAGTTGATCATAATTCTAATATGACATCCTTATTAATACGCTTTGTAATATAAATGTTTACCTCAGCCTTCGCATCCTCCTCCTGATCGTACATCCAGTCTGAAGCCTCAGACAGAAGTTTAGTTAGTTTTTCTCTCTCAGCCTCTGTGGAACATTTCTCATACATTTCTTGTGTTAACTTGTCACTCATATCAAATATAAATGCCTCCAAATCATTCTTTGACTTCTCTAGTAGTTTCTTTGCTTTGTCTTTGGTAGTTAATTCTGCTAATCTGTATAAATAATTTATCAAAATTTTAATATTTTACTTAGTTTATCTATTTGACAACAAACAGAAGAAAAAAAAGATATTTTTATAACCGTGAGGTTTTTAGATGATCCTTTTTTTTAAATCCCTTTCGACTACTGGTCTTGGAAGTCATAAAACTTTTGTGTCTGTTTTTTGTACTCGTACTCCAAAATCAACCAATTAAAATTATGGATTTCATGCATCAAGAATTACTTTTGTGCTCCGAACACTGAGCACAAGAATCATGCTCGAAACATGAAATCCAACAATTTGATTGGTTGATTTTCGAGTGCGAGTACAAAACTCATGCTCGAAAGTTTTATGACCGTGACTGGTCTCTTCAAAAATATATATATTGTCAATGATTTTTCACTTTTAAGAGAGAACAAAATTAATGCTTTGAATGATTGGACAATTTTGTTGCTTCTGATAACCAAGTTAACCTAGAATGAACAAACATGTCACTCTTTCCTTTATCCTTCTTTACTTACTTTTTCCTCATAACCTTCAATGAGTCTTTGTTGACCTCTGGGATATCAAAAGATTCTGTCTGTGTGTCTATTTTCTCCCTGACAACTGTTATATTTGGCTTTTTATCCTACAAATATAAAAAAAAAAGAACATTAAGATAACAAATATTTGATTCATTTGGACAAATTCCCAATCATAAAAAATCCTGTGAAAGGCTTATCTAAAAGAAAGTGATGCATGTCATTTCTACCACTCAAACAGCAACCTTATATTGAATCTAATTTGATTGATAATTTTTTTGTCTAACTCCACTTTAATCACCATTATTTATTTATTTGTAGCTTGTGGATTCAGCAATCTTTAACCCTACAGTGTCAAATGATTTTTCAGTTAAAATTAATAAGTTAATTTATCAGGCATAGTTGTGTTAGGCTATTTTCTATTTTCATTTTGATTTTTTATCAATCTTCAACTGGTTTGATCAACCTTATCTTTCTAATATGTCATTTAGCATTCTGAATGATGGTAAATCCAGAAAAGTTCTTTGAATACATGAAAATAAACATGTAGTTATAATCTTTAAATAGAAATAGCAAGTTAATGTCTCTCCTTTTCTCAGCTAAATCTGAATCCCTTCTTAACATATTACCTTTAAATCGGCTTCAGTTTTATTGAGGGAATCGGTTCCATTAAGTTTATCAGTGGCATCATCAGTCTTGTTTTCACTTTTTTCTTCTTCTTTTCCTTTCTCTGTCTTTTCTTTCTTTGTTTCATCTGTTTTCTCTTCTGTCTTGTCTGATTTTTTATTACTTTTATCTTCCTCATCTGCTGGTACCTACCACCACAAAAAACATTTATTAAAATGAAGTTCTAAAACACATACCATATTAAGATATTTTTTATAATACATGTATACATGTATAAAAAAAAAGATAAAAGGCAAAAATAAAGTTCTGAAAAAAGTAAAAGACATCTAATCCATTATTTACCTTTATTTAATCCAAACCTGCATTACCAAAAATTGTGATTTGTTTTATTCACAAAATTCAACTTACAATCTTAGATCACATGTGATTGAAATCATGGCTCTACTTCTTTTCACCACTTTACTTTTTTAGTTTAAAAACTTTATCTAATATTTTTTGGGGTTTAAAAGAATAAGTGGATTATATATATCTGAACTGAAGGTTTAAATTTTTCTATTTATATATAGAGATAGTTTAACACTTTGGAAAAGGAACTCTCCTTTTATAAGAAAGTCATACTATAATCTATTCATTTGGAAAAATTGTTGATTATGATTAATGAAAGGATGGTGAGGAAATGTTGTTTTGTCCTTATTCTAGAAACTGTCTTTTACTAAATTTCTTGTTCTTTTTATCAATTTGTGATAAACGAATGACCCAGTCCGTCATCCTATAAGAGCAGTGTTTGAACACTTACAAATAAAGTGACAGTACCCAAATTGCACCTATTTTGACAGTTTTTTCAACTACATTTTTTTATGATCAAGACAAACATTTCCATTTTGTTTTTATTTTGTAGCCGTATCCTTCTTTATCATATAGGTACATCAATTTGATTTTCAATTCATATGGAATCATAGAAAAATTGGTCTGAACTAACCTCCAAACCATCAATGATTCTGTAATGAGGAGTACCCAAATTGCATCCATGCTTAAATTTGCATCGTCAAAAGTTGAATAACAGAGCTTTTGTTTACTTTTTTCAAATATTTTGAACAATTGGATATTTGTCCATGCTGACTCTTCATTTTTTAAGAAATTGAAAATTTTTCAAAGATGACGTTTGATGATGTCGCATGGCGACGTTTCAGTACATTTTACTTTTTCAGTAAACACTTCATCTGTTGATCAATACTGTAAACTTTGTGTGTATATCTAAATATATTTACCTATGTTGAAAGATGTGCATACTATCGGACCATTCAAATACAACTTGTTTAGTCTCTAGGAAATCTTACACTGCTATTTTTGCTAAATAGGTGCAATTTGGGTACTTGTTGCAATTTGGGTATCGTTACATTACATGTATATAAAACATTTCATTTGCTTGTCCTAAATTGTCTTATTTCACATGACAAAATGGACAACATTTATTATAATCAAATTTATTTTTATGAACAAAAAAAACTTTGAAACAGATTCTAACAGAAAGGCGCATACTAATAACACATTAAAACAAAAGCAACATCAAAATAACAATGCAATGCTTGAATTCATAGCTCCACATAAACTGAGGTTTCAAAAGTTCTTTGAGGATAAAAGAGTGGGAACACATACAGAACAATCAGATCACCGACCACCCAGATTTAAAGATTGTTGCATTCTGGGTTAGCTCGTCTAATTTGATTGATTGATAAGTGTTTCCCATATCAAGGGAGACAAGTTAACATTCATTCAGTAACTATTAGGAAAATAAAATATCTTTTGAAATATAAATATTGATAATGATCACATTTCAATATCAGGCAATTCAGATAAAAAATTTCATCCTTTTTAGGTTACATAATTTGATCAAATATAAATAAAAAGAAATGCAACAAACTTAAATCCTAACTACTGTTTTAAATAATGCCTTAATGATTGAGAACCTCAGGTTTCTCTTTTTTGTCTTTATCTCCATTTTCTGTTTGTTTTTTCTCTTCCTGTTTTTCCTGTTCCGATGCAGTTTGATCTGGTTTAGTTTCCTCACTTTCAGCCTCTTTTTCAGAATTTTCACCCTTCATGTGAAAGTGAACATGCAATAAGTGTTAGTCCAAAAACCCAAAATGTATCAGTAGTAAATAATAAATATATAATAAATCAGGAAACTAAATCATGCCAATGAGTAAATAATAAATAATAAAGAACAGATTTTGAAACATCAAACAATATAGTGTAAATTCAGAAATTATTGCATGCATTTATTTTTGCGATTTTGTCATTTAAGACTAAAACGTGATTTTTTGTTTTGCGATATTGAGAAAATCCTGTTTAACTCGTACAAAAAAAATTCAAATGCTAGTTTAAATTATTGCAATTATAACCCTGTCTCAATAATTTGTGAATTTACAATAACTAACACTACATAGACCACACACTTTCACTGGTTCTTTAACTCAATTAATTTCATTGAAAGATTAAGAATTAGGAAACAACTTCTGTTTTCTGGCATGCTTGCAAAGAAATTGGAAAAGATAACAAATAATAAGGACATAACAGAAAACAGAACAAGAGGCTCCTTAGATTCTGAATCCCTCACTTGGCAATAATACTAATAATGGGCAAAAATCATGATTTATAGACCTAAATCAAGAATGATGGAATGTTTTAGTACTTTGTCAAATTTGTTTATAGCATGCTTTTGTTCTATTTTCAGCAATTGACATTTTATAATAGATATCATTGAATTCAAGTAGATTTTAAAACTTTTTTACAAGGAAGGATGCCAATTGACGACAAGCTTCTGCGATAAAAAAAGCAAAGAAAACAAATCCACAGTCAGTCTTACCTCAACTGGTTTTTCTCCTGCCTCTTCTATTGTCTCTCCTTCCTCTTTTTTACCACCAAATAGGCCACCCAGAGTATTTCCTAGTTCTAAAAATAGAACAATGACATATTTGAATATGCAACTACAAAAGAAACTCCGACTCTGTATTCATGAATGACTCATACAATTCTTTTTAGTTTCCGTTAGAAATATAAAATTACTTATGCATCTTGATAAAATATGACAAATTTTTACAATAGTTATAACAGTATTTTTATTCCCAAACAAAATCTGTATCAATTCAACAATCAACTTGTAAAAACCCTAGCTTTAATACCTATTTCTACATATTCCATAATCAAAGTAAATAATGTGGGTGCAAGAGGAACAAAAATTATTTTAAGAGTACTGTTTTATTAGTAAGTATATATACAGCAATATTCAATAATTGTTGATTAAGTTGCTACACAACTCCCATGTAGACAGATAGATTATAATACTTACTTGACCAGGTGGATTCTTCTTTTGCTTCTTCCTTTTCAAACACAACTTCTACCTACAAACCATTGTTTTTAATTATTAACAGTGTTTTTTACAGGAACATACAACAATTTCATATACATGTAGAGTAAGTCATACATAAAATTGAGAATGGAAATGAGGAATGTGTCAAAGCAACAACAACCCGACCATAGAGCAGACAACAGCCGAAGGCCACCAATGGGTCTTCAATGTAGTGAGATTAATGTAATTGTAGAAAGTGTAACTGCATATTTAAAAAAAAATAATTGATTTATTGCAAAATAACTCAACACCCATAACACATCCTGATATTTTACAAAAAATTTCTAGAATATCCCGCTCTGTGCCTTCATCCCGACAGACATGTCCATTACTGGACACAAACAAAAATCAAATAAAAGTTATTCATGCGAAAACACTATCTCATTTAATTCCAGAAATTACTTGACGCAATTGAACCAATAATACAGATTTGTTTATGTCCAAACTTCTTAAATGAATTTGAGTTTGAAAAAGAAATTAACCCCAACTCTATAAAACTCACATAATATTTACAAATTTATTTTTAAACATGTTTAATATTTTACCTGATCCAAATGAAGTATTCCACTTTCGTCCAGTCTGAAGTGTGCTTTGACTCCTTTACTATCACCAGCTTCCTTGTGTTTGCTGAAGGCATCTTCTACTCCTGATAGTTTAAACTTGGCCAGAGACAGATCTTGGAATGAACTGAAAACGAATGACATGGCAATGTAACATTACATATTATCATACAGTATCCTAACTAATCAAGAATTCCTGAAGAAGGTTAATACAGAACATGTTTATAATGCAAGAAATTTATAAAGAATTACTTTCATTTTTTTATTCATTTTGAACTTTTGTATTTATCACTTATAAACAATACTTGGTATACATATTTCAAACAGACAGTAAATTTGCATAAAATTTATTATGCAACCTTAAAATTCAAATTCCTGCTCAATATCAGATAAATAAAAGGTATTTGTTTCTTTGTTTCAACAATTATTAACTCAATTATGAAATGCAAAAGTCAAAGTTTGATGTAATGTAACTTACCTTTTGTCAAAGTCTGATAGGAAATCAAGATCACCATAACTGACATTGAAATCAAAGTCCTTCAAATGTTTGCTGAAGGTCATGACCTTTTTCTGTGGGTAAGGGTTCATTCTGTTAAACAATGTCCTCTTAACAACCCTTTTACTATCACTGCCGTCTTCTGCAAGTCTGTGCTTTTCAAATTCAACCTATGAATAACATATTGAAACAATCATATTACATTTTTTAATTTTACATTCATAATGATAGAGAAAAATGTAATATATATTTAGGTAAATTTCTCATGATATAGGTATAAAGTTGTTTTTTTTAACACTTTTCAATGTATGAAATTCCATTTAATTTTCAACAGCTATAAATAATCAAACATATACATCTACAAACAAGTAAGAACTAGATGTGACAATATTACACAATAGTGATGCCTTAAAAATATACACTTTTTATAGATCACATGAAAAGTCAGAACACATCATTACCACTTTACTATTTGTCTGATATAAAAGTAAATAAAGTAATTACAATTTC
The DNA here is from genome assembly GCF_036588685.1 of Mytilus trossulus. Lineage (NCBI taxonomy): Eukaryota > Metazoa > Mollusca > Bivalvia > Mytilida > Mytilidae > Mytilus > Mytilus trossulus. Next base: position 87,652,527 of record NC_086378.1, read on the forward strand.
ACTTTGATTTTTGTCATGTGCTTGCAAACAACAAATTTACCTGTTAATGTCTTGATATCAATTACCATGAAAGAATAGAAAAGAAAAATTTGGTTGCAAAAATATCTCCAGAAGCTTGATTTTGTCGACAGAGGAAATAAAAATCGCAAATTGCAACATAAGCGCAGCCAAGCGCTGTCTTTGTATCGCGGATGATGATGAGATATGCCAAGTGATAAAAAAACTGGTCCAAACCATATCATCAAGTTGAAACTAATCCCATTATTGACCTACCATATTTTGGGCATCATTTAGTTTGTAATCATTTGATAATAAATTGGCTTGCTTTGACAAATTCATTGCTAGTATTAAAACATGTGCATTAAGCCTTTTCATTTATTGCCGGTTTTATCGCATTAGCGTCAGCCTATCACGCGAACAATTGCATAATATCAAAAAGTTGATTTTAAGTCATCTTTAAACACCGTAGTACCAAAAAACCAGCACCTGCTGCGCAGACATTACCAATATTAAACAGGTCAAGAACTAATTAAGAAAAGTAAGTTCAAAACCATAACGCCATCAAAATTCTGTAAACCCTAACTCCATCTGTAAGTTATAATTAAACATTACTGTACCAAAGCCCAGCTGCATAACTTGGGACAATACCAACAAATTAGTACATTTTGTTTGTTTAATCATTAATTATAGAGAAAAAGTGAAATACATATTCCCTTTTAGCAGCCAGTTTAGTTCAAGTTTGCAAAATAAGTCAAGAATCATTGCTGATGAATTAAATTATTCACTTGCAAGTGAATTCTTATTAAAGTGATCCTCAATTTAACTTAAAAGGAAAAGAATGTCAACATTGGAAGTGAAACAAGGGCAAACCATTTGGTTGACCTATTCAATCTACTAACATGACTAAAAAACATTCTTATACCCTATTTTTTTTATACTACAGTATTAAATCAATCAGTCCTAAAAATAAATCCAATTTCACATGGTGGCAACTTCTATAAATGTATATCTATGTTTATGTTCATATCAGGTTTTATAAGACTGTGGGTCATCTCTGGAGACCTTCTATGGTTAATTAGATGATGTCTATGAAGAAAATACACACAAAATGCTGATATATATATTGTTAATCGTTTATTAACACTGATTGTAATTTAGATAAACATTTTAGAGAGTTATAAATCAAATATGATAATTTGACAGCTTATGCCCCATTCTAGTCCTGGACACATAGTGGCAGGAGCATCCTAAATTAAGAAGTCATTTTGTTGAAATCATACTGACTTCTTATATAGTTATAAGTATTCTTATCAATTTAAAATGTTAGTTTAAATGACAATACATTTGTAACACTTTTTCTTCTTCAGTATAACTTAAATCTGAATGAGCAAATATTTAATACTGATTGCTGATGAAATTTGATTTGACAGAAAATTCCTTGAAGGGAATAATACAATCTAGTCTATCAAGTAAAAATTTGAATAAAACAAACAATGAACAGTGGCTGTGTTATAAATTTAAAACTTACAGTTATAGGGTAAATACTAGCTTCCTTTACACCAAATGTTTTAACTTTAAATCCTTTTCCCAGATAAGCAGCTTGGTAAACAGCTCCCATAGCAGCTGCTTCATCTGTGTTAATACTCTTTCCAAGTTCTGTTCTGTAAACAAAATATGTCTTCTGTCAGTAAAACTATGTTTCCCAGTACAAATCAACTTCAAGGACGTTGTAATTCTTTTTAACAAGCATGTGTCCATAGTACACAAATGCCCTACTTGCACTCTTTTATTTTATTGGAAACATGCATACTAAGTTTCAAGTTGATTGGACTTCAACTTCATCAAAACCTATCTTGACCAACAACTTATCCCTTTCCTCCATAATGACGCCTTTTGACGCCACCCCCTTTACTCCATAATGACGCCTTTTGACGCCTGTGTAGTACCTCAGTTGAAACGCTTTGACTACGAAATGTCTGCATCGGACTTGGAAAAAATTGTATCCAATATGAAAAGGATATTCATGAGAATATCTGAATTCAATTTTATTTATGAAATATTTGTTTTCACAATGCATTTATACTTTAAACCTGATGATTTATTCTTAATTGGAAAAATCCTATGCGAATCTAGTACGTAAAAAAAAAATTCCATGGAGGAAAGGGTTAACCTGAAGCTTGACTGATGGATGCACGAATGGACACAGACCAGAAAACATAATGCCCCTCTACTATTGTAGGTGGGCATAAAAATTCGGATAGGTGTGTGTATGGTCTAAGTTTGGGTACAATAAAGGAAAGTTCCGTTGTACAGATGTCTAATTAAGATAATTAAGTAATGATATCAATATAAGTCCATTTGTACTCACCTTCCAAGATATTTTTTGAGTATTTCTTGTACTTTAGGAATTCTGGTTCCTCCTCCCATTAATATCACATCTTTGATCTCTCCCTAAAATAATTCATTGAACTCATACTTTTACATTCTACACATTAAACACATTATCTAGTCATGAATGTACAAGTGTTAACTGGTTATCAATGGAATATTACAACAAAACTACTAAACTTGAACTTCATAATTATTCTCAGGAAGTAATTATCATTTTTCCTCTGTACAGGGATTTCAACTTTTTTTCGTTTCATTTGCACTTGTGTACCAGAAGTGCAATGATCAGGAATTTATGTTAAATTCATGACACTAAAAGCACTTTTGAATTACTGTTCCAGAATAAAATTACAATGTAGCAATGGTTGATACTATCATCGAACTCAACTTCTGGATAATTGATGGATTGATTGTTAGTGTTTCCCATGCATTAGAACTTAGAACCTTAGTGTTGACAGGCTACTAATACATAGGCTACTTAGATCACTCTGCCACTTAGGTTCAACCTGGATAATTCAAAATATATTCCAGACATAAATTATAATAATGTTTGATAGCTCAAAACAGCAAAGGAGTAAGCATTACAAAAACACCATATATCTAATTTTTACTAAAATCTTTTCCTTTTGTGGTGTAAACCACTTCTTAGTTTTAAATGAAGAACTTGAAAAACTTGTTTCCCAATCCACTATAAATAAATATGTTTAAACTAATGAAGAATGAAAGTTCAATAAATTTCAGGTCAAGAAAGGCCCAATTTTTTGTCTTGAAAATATGTTAATATAAGATGGTTTCATCCTTATTGGCATGTACGGTCAGTGCTTCTGACCATAACTACCTTTCAATCTTTTAATTCAATTTTTTTTAACAAGAAATTTTAATATCATATCTTTTTGATGTATAGTGTACCAAGATGTGCAGTGATCAGAAATTTATGTTAAATTCTTGACACTAAAAGCACTTCTGAATTACTATTCCAGAAAAAAATTACAATGTAGCAATGGAAAATACTATCACCGTACTCAACTTCTGGATAATCAATAAATCTGTGTACATAATTGTGTTTACAGAAAGGAGTTGGTATTACAAAAAGTTGTCAGACAGCTCTGACTATTATTACTACAAAAATAATTAATTTAAACTTTACAATTACTTTACTAAGTACATCATTTTGGCCTTTAAAATCTGAAATCTGCACCTCTCTCCCTTAAATATTTTTGCTGAAATATTCTCTTTTCACCATATTGTTTACTTTTCAAACTAAATTTCAATAGGCAACACATAAAATGATAAGAAAAATAGAAGAAAAGGTCTCTAGAAAAAAATTAACTAATAGAAATCTGACCCTATTTCAGACAAATTTATTTATGAATATGAACCTGCTATACAATTTTTTAATTATACTTTCACAACTGTTTTTTTTAAATATATATATACCTTTACAGGGCCATTTATTGAGGTTAATGGCTCTACTTCTTTGTTAAGGTAGATATCTGATTTTTGACGGGACAGGGATCCATATAATTTTCATTGAATTTCTGTGATCATATTGTTTTATACTTTAAAATTGGTATATTCCTACACTTTAACCGGTTCTTCTGAACATAACTATATTTTTGTTTTCATAATTTTTCTAATCATATATCCTTAAGTGTACCAAGATGTGCAATGATCAGGAATTTTATTTTAAATTCTTGACACAAATAGCACTTCTGAATTATTGTCCCAGAATAAAATTACAATGTAGCAATGGAAGATACTATCATCGAACTCAACTTCTGGATAATTATAAAATAAATATTATCGATACCACTGCAGTTTCATTGTTCATATATTAATTTTTAAAGCAAAGAGGAAGTGTTACAAAAAAAGCATTTATATCAAAATGTTACTTAATCTTTACTTTTAAATGTAAACAACTTCTTTAACAGTTTGTTTAAACACATAATGCCAATTTCAAATGCTTTTGATAAAATTTCTAGATAAAAGCAGGACTCTTAACACATAAAGATTAATATACAATAGTTACACTGAATATTTTGTAAAAATCACAATGATAATAGCAATAAAAATATCATTATTTGCCCATAAAACAAAAATAAATCCCTTTATTTTGATCCTTAAAAGGCTTTGAAACTCTTTAAAACAAGAATGTGTCCTAAGTACACGGATGCCCCACTCGCACTATCATTTTCCATGTTCAATGGACCGTGAAATTGGGTAGAAAATCTAATTTGGCATTAAAATAAGACAGATCATACCATATAGAACATGTGTACTAAGTTTCAAGTTGTTAGGTCTTCAACTTCATCAAAAACTACCTTGACCAAAAACTTTAACCTGAAACTCGCACTTTCATTTTCTATGTTCAGTGGACCGTGAAATTGGGGTCAAATGTCTAATTTTGCTTAAAAATCAGAAAGATCATATCATAAGCAACAAGTGTACTAAGTTTCAAATTGATTGGACTTCAGCTTCATCAAAAACTACCTCGACCAAAAACTTTAACCTGGAGAAGGACGAACGAACGGAGGCACAGACCAGAAAACATAATGCGTCTCTACTATTGTAGGTGGGGCATAAAAACCTATTAATTTAAACTTTACATAGAAATCTATAAAGGCAACCATCCTATTATTTTACTACAGAAGGATCTATAAATTTTCTATTTGATTTTAGTGACTTCTTTTTGTATATTGGCATAATCCTAAGCTTTTTTAACAGTGCTTCTGAACGTAACCATTACTTGTGTTTTTTTTGTTTTTTATCATATATCCTTTTGTGTACCAAGACGTGCAATGATCAGGAAATTTCATTTTAAATTCTTGACACAAAAAGCATATCTGAATTACTGTTCCAGAATATAATTACAATGTAGCAATGGTTGATACTATCATCGAACTCAACTTCTGGTTATTAAAATATATAATCTCTTATTTCATGATGATTCATTATAGTTAGGAGGAAATGTTTACGCATTAGAATTAGTTTTATTTTATTTTTATTTACTTTTTATACACAAGTATGTTAAAATTTAGAATGCCAAATTAAAAATAAATCAGAAGGACAGAAAGAATTGTTAGCACTAACAAACTGTCTATTTTACAAGGTGTAAACTTACCAGTGTTATTTGTGAAACTTTAAGGTGTAAACTTACCATGTTATTTGTGAAACTTTAAGGTGTAAACTTACCAGTGTTATTTGTGAAACTTTAAGGTGTAAACTTACCATGTTATTTGTGAAACTTTAAGGTGTAAACTTACCAGTGTTATTTGTGAAACTTTAAGGTGTAAACTTACCAGTGTTATTTGTGAAACTTTAAGGTGTAAACTTACCATGTTATTTGTGAAACTTTAAGGTGTAAACTTATCAGTGTTATTTGTGAAACTTAAAGGTGTAAACTTACCATGTTATTTGTGAAACTTTAAGGAGTAAACTTACCAGTGTTATTTGTGAAACTTTAAGGTGTAAACTTACCAGTGTTATTTGTGAAACTTTAAGGTGTAAACTTACCAGTGTTATTTGTGAAACTTTAAGGTGTAAACTTACCAGTGTTATTTGTGAAACTTAAAAGTGTAAACTTACCAGTGTTATTTGTGAAACTTAAGGGTGTAAACTTATCAGTGTTATTTGTGAAACTTAAAGGTGTAAACTTACCAGTGTTATTTGTGAAACTTAAGGGTGTAAACTTATCAGTGTTATTTGTGAAACTTAAAGGTGTAAACTTACCAGTGTTATTTGTGAAAGTGTTATTTGTGAAACTTAAAGGTGTAAACTTACCAGTGTTATTTGTGAAACTTTAAGAGCTTCTTCAATTGGTTTTGTGACTTTATCAAATAAATCTTTGGACAATTCTTCTAGATCGTCTCTTGTCACTCTTGTTTTGAAATCTATTTCTTCCAGTAAGCCTTCAACCTATCAAGCAAAGTACATATCTTTGAAACTAAATCTTGAATACTAATCTTGTATTTCCTTTATTCAAGGATCAACTTAAAAACTTCCTAAAATAGATATTAAAATGCTTGTTTACAAATGCAATAACCATGACTAAATAGTGCTAATATTAACTTTTCTATAGAACAGCAGTTAGATTTTTTCTTTAGTAAATTACATCACACAGTCTCTGTGTCGTCCAGACTTCGGGGTCGTACATATCGTAAAAACAACAATATGTACAATTATCATTATCACATGGAAACCAAAGTGTCTGAAAATGATACCATTCTAGTAATACGTTAACAAATATCCAACCAACCTGTGCAAAATGTGCATTGTTGGCACTTAAAACTTTCTTTAACTTCTCAGCCTCTTTAAACAATTTTCCCATTGATCTCTCGTTAGTAAATACATCTGTTTTGGTCTTTTTCTGTTCATTAAATATCTGGGCCAAATGTTTTCTTAATCTCAATGTTATTTCTGTGCCTCCAAGTCCTCTGTCAAATCTAAAATCACAAAAGGATAGAAAGATATTAAAACCTGTCTAATCTAAATTCACGGAAAAGGGGGAGAAAGATATTAAAACAACGAAGCAGCATTGGAAATTCAACAATGATAAAATATATAAACAAGAAGATACTGGGAAGTTTACTCAATATTGATTACATTTATTTTGATATTTTTGATATTCCTGTTTTAACACCTTAAAAAACTTTGATATTTTGATCAAGGGACACAACTCTAAATCTGCATTTACCAACTTAACAGATACCTTGTTTTTATGACAAGAGTGCACACACAAAAATGTTTCGCCTGTTCTCTAGGCGTAGAATCCCTAGCAGGAAAAACACATAATTAACAGTACCTGATGATGATTCATGATGGAATCAACTTTGTATTATGACAACTCACCCTACTCCTTTGATAATAAGCTGTGGATTTGTTTCCAATCGTGTTCCCTCTTTCACTTTTGTAACTTGATATCCTGTAAGAAAAAACATACTTTTCCTTGAAACAAAGTTTTGGCATCCTTTAAATTAAAAGAAGTTCTAAAGAAAATAATGAGCAAAATAAAGGTAACCCTTGATCATGTTACCTGTCAGAAAAAAGGTCATTGACGTTTACCTTTCAGCTCTTTTAATATCAGTGCACACAAATTAAATGCTTTAACCATATCATATGGCTCATATACATATAGGAAAATTAACATCAACTTAAAAATAGAATACTGTGAACCAACTTATTTTCGAGAGTTTCGCGAGTAGAAAAATAACGCGAATATAAATCATCGAGAAAATGTAAAGCTTGGATCTTTCATTATTAAACTATAATTTAAATTACAAAATCCTGAAATTAAATTGGTGGGAAGTGGACAAGAAAGACTAAAAAGCGAAAAAAAGTATCCGTGAAAATAAGTCGGTTTACAGTATATATTTTCATTCTCCATTGAACTCTATATAAAATACATACCAACTATTGTAGCTGTAGTACTAGTAGCTCCCATATCATAAAACATGTAATATTGTACTGTCCCATTGAATTCTTTCCTTCTGAATACACCATAGTTTAATGCCACTAAAACAGAAACAAATTAAATAATTATAAAATCTCACTTAAAGAATATTACATGTAACTATAAATAACTCTGAATGTGCAAATTGTAAGACATCAATCTCAAGTCATTAATAAATTCACATTCATTTCTAAATGAATTCTTACATTCCAGTGTTCTCCCCAGGCCGATATGACGCTGCGGTGCCGCAGCGCCTTCATAATATTTTCGTAGATCCCGCAGCGTTTTAATTGGTCGTTGTCCCTTGACACTTGATCCTGCAGCGTGTTAATTTTCACATTTTCATTATAAATATTGGTTAAAATTGACAAGTTGCTGATCACCACTGAGAGGTCAGTCAGTGTTACGCAATAACTGATTCTGAAGTCTGAACAAGTTTTACCTGAGCCACGCTTATCTTATGTTATCATGTAATAGCGTAAATGATTATAAAAAAGATAGACATGTGTAGAATAAAATTAAAACAAATAAAAACTGCAGTGCAGAAATTAAAAAAATAGATCGCAAATACATTGTATTTTCGCATGGTGTGTGTGATCACTTGACCATTTAAATAACGGATTTTTTCATTGGTCGAAAAGAAGAATCTATTTTAACACGACCAATGTACGCGCTGATTACACGTGATAAATTTGAATACACATGGATAAAGATATTTACGATGAAAATTATGAATGAGAGTATTTGTAGATGAAAAAAAATAAATATTAACTAGGAGTTATTTATTTAAATAGAAAATGAGAAAAAGTTGCTTGCAAGGTAAATTCGTCTCAAACTTGTGTTTTTAAAAATAAAATGATCATTGAACATCGATCGTAAATCCGTGCGTCGGCAAATATGTGACAATCAACACGACTGGGTACGGATTTGCTGCAGCTTCTGTATAATGTCACTAGTAAATAATTTCAATGCTTTTAACTTAAACGAATTTGTAAAGTTTCGTTTATATTTACCTGCCAAAGATAGGTTTTAAGAATAAAACACACGGAAGGAGTAATATCAAACTACGGAAACTAGTCAGCTGTTCATTAAAACATTTTTGTTTTAAAAAGTTGTATACCAAGTATCTTAACCGTAAACAATTTTATTAATTCTGAATGAACATGTTCTCTGCTAATAACAAAGGGTTGACTTCTAAGCTGAAGGCAGATGATGGAAGTAGGTTTTTTTTCACAACCAAATGACTTCTAATAAAAGGAGGAATACACCTTCCTCTACACTGACAGTATAAGCAGATGTCATTGCTTCTCCTACCAACCGAGCTAAAGTTTTAGCAAGTGATAACAGCAAGCACCTGTCTCTGGTTTCAATAACATGGCTGTCTGAGTTTTTCATAGCTTATATATGTTAAAGGGGGTATAAGCAAAAGCTATTGTACATTTGTTGTAAGAGGGGGTTTTCAACCCTATTAAAAGAGAATAAAGGCAAAATTGAGGAACAACCTGTACAACAAAATAACACTATCTTGAAACAATATAATCCCTAGAAGGAGCAGAGAGTATAGAGATGAATATTTATATTTTGACTATTTTTATAATTGACTGAATATGAATAACTTTTGTGTTTAAAATCATTTTATTTCATATACATTCTTGTACTTTATACTCTGCATTTTTAAACACATAACACAAAACATTATTACTCATATAGCATGTCATGATTTATAACTGATTGCTTCAGATCACACAAGTTCAATCTAAAAAAAAAAGAGTTACACGCCCTTGAATTTTGCGCCTTCAAAAAATCCTGGGGAGAACACTGCATTCATGATGACACACGTTTCCACATCAAAGTGCACAGATAAATTAAAGGAAAACTTGATATAATTGTGTCTTCATGATCATAGCACAAAAAGGAAGTTTTAAGCAGTGATTTTGCTAGTGCTCGTCACTTTCGTATTTTATGAAAAGGTTTTCGAAATGACGAAAATATTTCATATCAATTTCATCACTTAAATTTGGAAAGTGTAAAAATATTTACACATCAAATTACTTGAATTCTACCTGTCTTTATGTTTCTGACAAGTTTATGACCTCAGGTAATTACCGTTTACCAAAGGTGTTAAAAGTTGTGATGACAAGTAATCCGCCTATTGCCAATTAGATGGGTCACTAATCCCTTAATTAATATTATAAAACCTCATAAATGACCATCATAATAATCTATTTAAGTTAAATCAGTCAGTCAGCATTTCATTTTAATAATTTCTCACAGTTCTGTCGTATTTTCGTCATTTGAACACGATTGATAATCTTCCAGGACATTTCAACTTTATATAAATTTTAATATTTCCCTTACGATCATAATTAGCAGTCTGCCATCGTAGTTTCGTCATTTTACCGTATTTTCATCTACTTTATATAAATATTCATCAAAAACTTTCGACAACTCAAAAAGAATGAACTTTATTCAAAACGTAAATATTTTCACTTGCAAACAGGTGCTTCCTGTTCTATGTATTGCGCATGAATAAAAGTTCGTAGATGAATCCGGTTTTATTCTGAAATTATTATTCAATTGTCACTTCCTGTTTTCATTTCATTTCGTTTAAATCGAAAGTAAACGTGATCTACAGACTACAGTCATTAGAATTGTCACATTAAGGTTAGATGCAGATCCTTCTATCCAATATTAAAGAAATTGATTCCAAATAGATATTTAAACGTATTTTCAAGGATATAAATGATTGTGAAGTGAAAAAGTCGTTACAAGTTCATTTGTGCAGTGGTTTAAAAAATAGAGGCACCCAACTTTTGTTGATAAGGGGTGTGCCCTATAAATAACTGAAGTGAAGTTGTGAACCATATTACAAGATCCCTGTTCTTATCAACATATCTTAGCATCACATCAGTCAATTCATTCAATATTGCCAATAACTGCATACATTAGCAATCCTAAAGTATTCAAAGATCCTAGACTAGTTCTTGAAGGACTTAGACATATATGTATAGCTAGTTTGATAAACATCCTAGACCCATTGCTATTATAAAAAAAATAAGGCTGATTTTTATCACGCGCAAAAGTGACTAAAGCCCTCAAAATCCTAGCTGAAACCCTGGTTTTAAGTAATGAATGCTTCTTTTAGTAATTTCATAGGGTTGTAAAAGTATTGACCGTGCATATATATATAGAATGATGCACTTCATACAAAATGTACTCTTGTCAGCGTTTTTACACCCAAATGAATTTACAAAAAGAAGCATTCATTTCTTAAATTAAAATACTTATGTCATCATGAAAACAGATCAAAATCAAGTGATCAATGTGATACCGCTGTAGTATGAAGTTTGGTCAGTCCTTTTGATCCTGATGCCAATATAGTGAAATTTGATTTTAGTATAAAGTGCACTTCATCACTATATAAAGGTTCTTTTATCTTAATTTTATCACTAGATGAAAAGTTTTAACTGATGGCACAGCATTTGTGTACCTATATGCTTCTTTTTTTTATATCAGCAGTTGATTTAAAAAGTCATTATACATGTATCTAGTTTCAATTAAATTAAACAGCTCAATTTAAAGAACTGTAATAAACAATAAATACATTCTATTCTACTATAAGGTAAATGCAACAAATGGAAGTTTTTAACGACCTTGACTGGCTATACAGCCCTTGCATGGTCCGACAAGGTAAATGAATTAATTGCCTACTTATTTATACGGATAATGTGGCAGTGTATTAATAAAAGTATATTAATCAAAAATAACTTGCAATACCCTTTTTATTGTACGTCCAAACACATTTTTTTATCCTTTAAGTATCATTCTTTAAGAGTTTTGTGTTTTATTTCTTTTTTATTTCTATTTTCTGAAATAGATAATGATTTAGGAGCACTTATTTAAAATAAGATAAAACAGGGGAAGTAACTCTAAATAATTTCATACACAGTTTATTTAAGGCCATAAGGCATCCTGTATGTTTGATGCTACTGTAATTTCTATGTCTGATGTGTATAGGTGTAGATGTGTGAGCGTTCATTTTTATGCAGTAGTCAATATACACATGTGCAAACAAATTATATATTGATATTGAGGCACAGGTTTGTTTACAAAGCAGAAGAGGCTCTTCATATTAGAATGATAATATTAAGGATGGTTCAATGCTTGATTCTCACTGACCTGCAGCATTGTCACTTATAAGTTGTAAGACATTCAAATCAATGAGTTCAGCAGCTGATAGAATCCCTTTCCTCTCAGCCTGTGTAAAATAGGCAGGCACTGTTATCACACAGTCTTTTATAGACTGATCTGCAAACAAAATCAATAACATTATTAATTCATTTACACTTATCAATTCATATTTTGATTTCCAAGCTTTATAAAGTCATTGTTCTAATCCCAAGTCCTATTTTTGTTAAATTTTCCTATTTTTCCAGTAATAAATTCAGACTTCAACTAAATTCAAATTCCACATTGTTTGTAATTATGTTGTCAACGATCTTTCGCTGGTCATTCTAATCTTTAAAACAACATGGATACATGCATATCATGTCTGTTGTAGCAGGCCATTGCTAAGTACTTTAAAAATAAATTACAAAATTGGTGCCAACACTTATGGCAAGATAAATATGTTGTTAATTGAAAAAAAATACAACTACAAAAACATCATTAATACATCTTGGTAGAAAACACCTAGACAACTGAGATGATAAATTATAATGATTAAATGAATGACATACATTTATACATGTGGTGGCTGAAACACAATAAAATATTTCATACCTGTAAAAGTTTCTGCATATTCTCTGCCTTTTTCTAAAAGCATTGCTATTAGTTCTTCTGGACTGTAGAAAGTCTCACTAAAGAATAAAGCAGAAAAATGTTATTCAGTGCAATTTAAACATTTGTTTTCTGAAAATGTAGATAGAAATGGCAAATTTGTATTAAATGTTTCAACAGGAGTTAATAGAATATGTAATTGTTTTCACCTTGTCATCCATGTTTGGGTTGGTTTTTTTTGTATATTTCTTGCTACTGATTAAAAAATAAATGATTTTTTCTACTGTTATATCACAACTGTAAACTAATAGACATAAATGACTGCATGGGGGATGAAGAAAAGTAATTTTATAAATATAAGTCTAACAACTCACTCATCAATTTTAAAGAGAACTGTTCCTCGTTCTTCATCTTTGACTAAATCATAATAAGGAAACCTTTCTTTGTAAAGCTTTACATCAGCACTTTCAAACTTTCTGCCTACTATATTGGTTAAGTACCAGAAAGCTTTTCTGGGAAACTTGACAGCCTGAAAAATCATGTGGTTATCAAAATTATTTAATTACATGTGAACATTAGGCATATGGGTTCTAATTAAACATTTTTAAAAATACTGATATTTTTTATGTTTGTGATGGTAAATAGCTTCTGATGACCTAAATTTACAGAAATTGAAAAGTTAATCCTTAAATTTTCATTATGACAAACCAGTACTACCTCATAGGAATGAAAATTACTTGCTTCAGCTTAAGATTTGTCTGTAAATAATAAGTTGTATGCATTAAAGATCCTGATTGGACTGTAAAATTCAAACTTTGTTGAACTTGAATCATTTCAGTAGTTATGTTAAAATAAATTATTTGGTATTTTATCTCTGTCAGTTATAAGTAACTTACAGTATTCTCTGCCTCCTTTCCATAAAATCTTTCTCCATTTCTAAGTGCGACTATTGTTGAGGTTTTCCTGTCAGATTCTCTGGGTAAAAAAAATAATTCAAGTTTTTATTAAATACTACAAACATGACAAAGGTAAATATGTCATTCCTATTGCCATTAAAATAAATACTCAATAATACAAAACTTGCTTTTTGTGACAGCCAACATTAAAAGTCCAATGAAAGCAAAATATGTCTGTATATAGTTTTCCTTTAAATTCCCTGTGTTTAATCCAGAAAGACAATTGAGAGCATACTTTCAGGTAAAAATTCTCATCAAATCAATATAATTTTTATATTTGTGAAAAGCAACTTTATGTAAATGTTGAAGATTTTAAGTATAAATGTATAGAAAACAAGAAAACTTACTCATTCAAAACAATTTCCATAGGAACTCCAGGCTACAAAGAAAAAGAAAAAAAATTAAAATACAAAAATCAAGTCGCACATGAGATAAAGATGAAAATTGAGATGGATAAAGGCAAAAAACATGCTGTTTCTTTGCTTTAAGTGTTTTTTGCTGTGCATGGACTCATTTTAGCCCTTAGTGCACTTTCTCCTTTCTTTGATTCTACCAAACAGTGTTTCTGATATAAATATAGCAATATTTTCAAGCAAAAGGTACATCTCCATGTATCTATAAATAAATCCTACAATATATTTAACAACTTGTACATGTTCATGATCATGTTGTAATGTAGAGCAATACAAGTCATATTTGCTTACATCTTTTTTATTGTTCTATCATCTGGGATCAATACAATTTATTGCATAATTTTACAGGTGTTAAATTTCTTAAGATGATCAATCATCTCTTTAACATTTTTTTTAAGTACTAAAAGTTGTTTGATCAAACTAAAAAAGACATCATTAGCATATTAGTTACAATAAATCATACACTGTTTGGTTTCTTTGGTACAGTAAAGGCTATGTCATGACCAGACCAATATTACCCTTTTCCATATTCTAAGGTCTTCTTTTTAATATACACTGCACATTTTTAACATGTAAACATATTTATTTATTTCTATGTATCTATGATCCAGGGACTAATTATGTTTCTAAACTTATCAGAACCAACATCTGTGTTGTCTAGGATGACCAGGTCATTTCAGGTGATGACCTTGTACTGAATATAGGATAATGACATAAACATCACTTGTTGAAGTATCATACCTCAATTTCCTTTCCAAAAAATCACATCTTTAAGTACCATTATTTTAATAACCTCTACTTATTTCAACACCCCTGAACAGTGAAATTTTTATCACAACAGTAGAATTTTATTACATAATCTGAAAGATGAAACCTTAAACTTTACAGGAAAAATAATCCCACTGCTGGGAAAAATCTGTTAAGAAAGTATCAGTTCATTATGTAAAGCCATTGTTACATTTTTCACCTAAAATAGAATTTGCAGCTAAACTATAGCATCAAAGGCATAAACCTTGCTACTTAAAAGATGCCATAAATTTATTTTTTTCTATTTTACTAAGGCCACACCAATTTAATTTCTTGTTCTACGGATTTTTGGACTCCAAAATACATGAAATATGGGGCGAGCGAATGATTTGAAAATTTTAATAAAAAAAATATTTAATTTGCAAATTTTTGAGGCGAAGCTTGAAAAGTAAAGGCGAGCGATTATAATTTTTTTTTGTAAACATTAAAAAGTAAATTTTGACAATATTAAAACTTGATTTATCACTTGTACGTTGACATTTCTTTAATTTCTGATGTATTTTTTCCCTGTTCACCAAGAAATAGTTAAATCTGGTCTATGTGTGTGTGACTGACAATGAGACAATTCTCCATTCAAGTCATAATCAGTTTGGGGGCAACCCCTTAATGTTATAAATATCCCTTTTACATGTTTTATGAGGGATCAATACAAGTTGTAAAATATTTGTTTGTATAAAAGAGCTCATATTTTCTCAAAGAACTATATATCTATCTGGTATTAAATGGTCAAAACATGTCCAAGAATTTTGTAATATTCCTGGACTTTAACCATGTTAACACATTTACTTTAACAGTTTAATATTATTCAAAATAAGTGGACCCCTCTTTTAGAAAAAAATGTTTAAAATATGATGCAACTCTCCTCTTTTTGAGAACAACATTCTAAGTTTTCAAAGGTTTTGTATAGAAGAATTATACAAATCCTTGGTATTTCTATTTTCTTTTCTTCATCAATAAAATGACCCCTTATCTGAGGGAGAGTTGTTCTCAACCTGATTATAACAAACACAGGTCAAAGTACGGCCTTTTACACAGGGCTTTGATACAGAACAAAAAGCAAACTATAAAGGACCCCAAAATTATTAGCTTACACAATTCGAACAGGAAAACCAACGGTCTAATTTATATATATATATCCAAACAAGAAAATACCAAATTATGTGCAAACAAGAAAATACCAAATTATGAACAACATCAACAAACGATAACTGCTGAACGACAGGCCCCTGAATCAATCAGGACAGGTACATAAACATGCAGTGGCTATAGATAGTTTTGTTTCGCCAGCAAACAATATAATTGCAGTTGAAGGCAAATCCTTCAGAAGTTCTTCGTACTTTATTCTAACAGCAAACATGTTTTGATAGGGAATATAAGTAAGGGGGAAAGAAACCAATTATTTGTTCTTTACATGCATTTCCGCGCTGTTATAAATTTATATCGGAGCACTCCCTCTTTGGATAAATAGGTTTTATGTTGAACCACAAATATTCTCACAGATATTTACACTTTGTGGTAGGGTGAAAAGATATTATTTAAACTAATGTGTTTAAAATTTTGGTAAAATCACAATTTGTGACAAAACTTCAAATTTGCTACTCGAATAGACATTAGGTGATTTAAAAATCACTTGTATCAGCAAGTCCCCTGACTGTATGAAGTCTTTGTCTTTTGTGTACCTTTGAATTTACAGCGGTTTATCAGAATATACACCCTCGGAAAACTATGCTTACTTAAGAATCATTGCAGTAAGTTTAGAAAAGTATTAAAGCAAAATAAAATTAATACAGTAAAATTGAAACATTTTTTTAGAGATACAGCATTCAGCATTCAAAGGTGTTTTAACGCTGAAAGTAAGATTTTCACACAACTTCAAAAATAAATGATTGACTCAATATAAGAAATATTTATCAAGAAAATCATCACCTTTGGTTACTACAGCTATTAAGAAAAAATTATTAAGATCACTTTACCTTTACAATGGCTATTTTCATATATTCACTGCCCAAATCTATGGACATCACAGCATTAAATCCCTCTGAAAAGAAAATAAGACATTGTATAATCATGCATATCAATTATGTCAATGCTATATTCTTTATTATTCAATACAAATTTAAAGTTATTAGAGTGAGTCAGTCAACTTAATTTTATTTACTATACGTGTAGTTTTTTTTATATAAATAAAGCCGTTAGTTTTCTCGTTTGAATTGTTTTTCATTGTCTTATCAGGGCCTTTTATAGCTGACTATGCGGTATGGGATTTGCTCATTGTTGAAGGGTGTACGGTGACCTAAAGTTGTTAATGTCTGTGTCATTTTGGTTTCTTGTGGACAGTTGTCTCATTGGAAATCATACCACATCTTCTTTTTTTATATTTGAAAATTTAGTTTTTATTCCTATATGATGATGATGAATGGTTGCTTTAACGTCCTGGCAGTGTTTATTTCTTTATAAGTGACAACATATGTTGTATTAAGATAACACCACTGAAATGATATGATGAAAAGGAAAAGTGTCCTATTCAAAAAGCTCACCATTCATGAGACAAGACAACATTTTTATTTGTGTAAATAATTCAACAGCCATAACCACACTGTTTGTATATATGTTAACCATTTACATTGCCTTATGACTTCATATAAAAAGTCACCAGGATTACTTTTCACATCTTCAATGGCTATTGATTACATTTTCTTCATTGTTTTATAAAATAACAAGAGTCAAGATTTGGTATGTTTGTAATTGTGACAATCTTCTAAGACTAAATGACTTAAAAACAACTTTTAAAATTATGATCGATCCTAAATATATATACTTCTCATTTTGAAGGTGACAGAAAAAACAATCAAAATATACATGTTCATGTAGATCAGACAGAATATCTGAAATCTATTTATGGATTTTAGCCAAACAAATTACTTAATTCTTAAACAAACTTATTGTTTTGTTATAATACATTACCTGTAAATGATGCAATACATAGCAACAGCGACACAGCTATCAATAGCTTAAGTGCCATTTTATTCTGAAATAGAAAAAAATATATATAAAAAATTTCATGTGGACATAAATAACCATTTTGCTGACAATATATGTAGCAAAATGGGTTTTCCAACATTAAGGAAGTAATAATAGTGTCATATTCATTTATGAATGGATTTCATTTGAATTTAACACACTCCATTTTTATTTGAAGTTTCAGCGTGTTTACAATGACAATCATGATTTTCAAATAAAGTGCAAAAATATCGATATTAAGTTTAAGCATTTTGAAACTATTTAGCGACTTCCTTTGTTCATGAAAATATAAATATTTTGATATAAACATCTAATTTATACAGATACAGAATAAAACTTGACAGACCCAAGGAGCGAACTCTTATGATGTGAATGTGTAGGATGTGAATGTGTAGGGTGCGGACAAGTTTTTGGTGTGAAATGGAGCTGATGCTGTGATCTTGTTTGGAGAGTAGCGGTCAGTGTTTTACATGTACATTATCATATCTAAAATAAACATCTCACAGGAAAATAATAAGTGGTGCAAAGTCTCGTTGAAGTGTTGCATAATCAAGAAATAGTGGTATTTTGTCTTAAATCATACAATTTGGCATCAACAAGAACACGGTATCGAGTCTGTTAACATGCAAAAAACATTCTCACCATACACGTTCCCTCCCCGATTGACAGGGACTGAAGAAGGCAACAACCAAAAGTTAATTACAACCTTCCAAGACGTCACAAGAATTTGGACTAAATATAAATAAAGTAAGGTGTCTGTTGACTGTTGTAACTTCACTGAACAGCTGATCACACGTGTTTTTGCTTACTGAAATTTCTTTTGATAGGTATGAACTACATAGATATTTTCAAGAACTATAAATAAGTAAATAAACCTTACCAATCCTTTATCTTTAATCTTTTGCAATGCTTCTTTCAAAGAGTTGTGTTTGAATACAAGAAATTTATGTGGACCGGCGACCTGGCGACACGCGATTGGAGAAATTAATCGCCGAAAATGCGCAGAAAATTGATACACGTAAACTTCCGGTGTCTAAATACGTTCCTAAAACGGTCTGACCGTGAACTGAATGCGAACCATTGACAAAGTGAATGGACCCCTTTACGATTTATAGTTCAAGGTCACGGCAGTTTTTGGTTTTTTGTTAATAATGAGGATTTTCCTAATGAACTTCAAAAGATATAAATATAACTAACATGATGAATAAATACATTGTCCCGGTCACATACCGCATCTGCCGAAAAAGTAAAATAGCAAAATTACCACACTCAAAGGAAAATAAAAAACGGAAAGTCAAATTCAAAATCCCAAACGCATCAAACTAATGGAAAACGAGTGTCATATTCCTGACTTGGTATAGCGGACATTTTTAACCCATCTTACCTGCTACACATGCTGTGTTAATATTATCACGGGATCCGTACAAAAAACAACACATCACTCAGGTTGAGCAGGTATACAGCGTAAGGCAGCCAGGTTTGTCTTCAATGATTATAAACTTTAAGACAGATCACCTGGAGCAGTTTCAATTAATTAAATCATTGGAATTTGAAAATTTAGAAATAAGAAGGAAAAAGGCAAGATTAACTATGCAGTATAAAATAAATTGGGGGTTACGCCATATTTTATTTAAACAACTGAACACATGCAAGAAAGCTAATAGCACACTAGGCTTTCTAAGGAGGAACCTGAATATAAGTTCAACATCCATTAAAGAGCAAGCATATAAGTCCCTAGCAAGACCATCACTAGAGTATAGTTGCCCTGTTTGGGACCCATACTTACAACAAGACCTAGATAGCATTGAAAAGTTCAAAGAAGAGCTGTGCGTTTTGTTACCAACAAATGCAGAAACACACCAAGCGTTGGTAACAGAAGAAAAGACTGGTAATGCTTTACAAAATTGAACACGAAAAGGTTGCAATACCTAAAAATAATAAATTATTTCCACAAACAAGACAAACAAGACATTCTAATTCGAACAGCTTCTAAATTCTATCATGCACATTACAGCCTGAAAAGAATCCTATTTTCAAAGACCTATTACCGACTGGAGCAAACTACCGCAGAACATTGTATTTCAGTAGACTCTTTCAAATCTTCAATTTCAAAGCATCAATATAAACTCCATTATAACATCTTACTTAATAATACAAATCATTTCATTTTTTTATTTTTTTTAAATTGTACAATTTTCAATATGATACTGACTGACTTTAGAAACGCATCACTAGATTATTTTTGAGTTGTTTTTGAGTTAATGTGTCACCGTCAAAAGCGATGACTGTTACAAACGCCAAAATGATTGGCAGAAAGTTCAACAAATTCTGTCTGACATGTTTTAGGTTCTGTTTTACACCTTCTGATTTTGCATTTGTTCAAACCATTTATTGGTTTTGGCAATTATGCGGTTGGAACTTGAGGGCTTAAGGTAGCACTCCACAGTTAGGTGTGTAGTTTCGCATTTTGGCCCCTGTGGATTTTTTAAATATGAGAGCTAGTGTGCAATAAAATTCATTTTTGGATAGCTGAGTATTAAAATAGCCTTTGTATTGGGTTTATATGAACATCAAGGTTATGTAATGTATGTAATATAGGCTGTTTTCTGTATGACAGTCCGTATTTGCATGTCCATACCATACATTGGTCCGGCAATTATTGTAATGTTTTTTTCCAACTTTTTATCGCACGAACTTTGTGATTGGATTTTACGAAAAAATGAGGCGAAAGACACCCAATTTTTATTTGATCATTAGGAAGATTTAAGAAAACAGTTTCTAAAAAGGTATCACTCAAAGGCATTGAAATTCTAGTTTGATCCAAATTTTGGGGGGATATTATGACATGTTCACCCCCCTTTTTGCAATATTTTATGGTAAATAAATGCTGAATGTTGCCATGGATACACATAAAAGGAATTAATTTTCACCCTTTTAACTTTGGAAAATTGAATCTATGGAAGATACTGATTACATACATATGCACATGTACAACACAAACAGTTAGGTTAATGTATTAGAAATCCAGGAATAGGAGATGATAAAACATTTTGGGGCTCATTTTTAATTTTATTTTCTAACTGTGGAGTGCTACCTAATGTTTTCCTTCAGTCGATTCTTTGGTAATCAGTTTATGGGAAACATTTATGGCATGAATCTGTACTCAATGGCACTCGGCAATTTGATAAGCAGTTGACGTTGCGGCCGTAAACTTGTCTTACATATGACGTTGCATATTCAAATTCTGTTGACGTTTCATTGTCACTATACGTTGATCTGTTCATTGATGGCCAGAAACAAATCTGGTCTACTTGTTTCGTTATCGGAAGGACAGTAAGACGAGTTTCTGAAGTCAAAAAGTATGGTTGCAACACGTTTATGTTTTCATGTTTGCAGTATTCTTAAGGGATAATTCAGTTTTTTATTTCTCAGTCTTGGCAAAATGGAGATGCAACATTTTTAAACTGAATAAAATGAGGCAAAGGATTGAAAGAACTGTTTCACAAAGCAAAAAAAAACTGGAACAATCTTTCATGGGTGTAAAATTTCGCTTTTATAAATTCATGCGACTTCAAAAATTCGGTATGTTCAATTACCAAAGGTAAGCAAGATTTTGATTTTTTGTAAGGAGAAAGAAGTATGATAAGCATGAACAGCAGTTATAAGAGAATCAAACAAGATTTGGTAAAAAACAAATTAACAAAATGAGCGTTTCTAAAGTCGTTCAGTATAGTCTTGTTGTAAGTTTCCTCCCGTGACATAATCTTCAATTTGTTGAAGGCGGTCACTAAATGGTAGAATAGTATAGAATAGAATAAGTAGTTGTCTTTTGTTGTTGGGATGTACAAGTACCCGGCCGCGTCCACTCTGCATGTTTTTGTTAGATGTATTTCTATTTATTTCCTTCTGAAGAGTGAAGCATTTTCCAGATCGTTCTTATGCTGTACTGTTACACCACTGTCCCAGGTAAGGTTGAGGTTTGGGATCCCGCTGACAAATTTAACCTTGGCACATTTTGTATGTATGTGTCTGTTCCATGACAGGAGTCTGTAATTATGTTCGTTTGTTGCTGTGTTACATATTTGCATTTCATTCATTGTTTTGTACATTAAGTAGGCCGTTAGTTTTCTCGTTTGACTTGTATTACATTTATCATTTCGGGGCCTTTCATAGCTGACTACGCGGTATGAGCTTTGAAAACCGTACGGTGACCTATAGCTGTTAATTTATGTGTCATTTCATTTTGGTCTCTTTTGAAGAGTTGTCTTATTGGCAATCATATTTTATATTCACAAAATTTGACAAGCTGGTTTATTTCTTACAACAGATGAATTCAAGAGTGGATTTGCAAAAAGTCCATTCAATTAGTTTATTTTAATTAAATCATTTGGAAGAGTAGTGCAAAAACGGAATACATTCAACAAAGTTACCAAAAAAATGAAAATATGATTTATCGTCATAAGTCTTCAACGGAATTTCACTTTGCGCCAGAAATGTGCTCGTATTTTGATATTAAACTTAATTACAATATTGAATCATATCACATCCAGTAGGGACATTGTCGATATCTTCACTTGCTGGTTGAATATGTTCTGTGTCAAGCAAATGGTTTTCCTATAATGAATTCTTATATCTTAATATGATTTAGTTAATTATGGAATGTAACTTGGCCAATTGGTCGGCGATATTTTTGATCCAGTCAAATCTTCCATAAAATTAAGGTAATAGTTCATATTATGAAATTCTTAATATTCGAGTATTTAAATGAAAAAGACCAAATTTTGATTGAAACTCCTATAGATTCTTTCATTATTCGTACATTCAGTAAATTACTAATGGGGAATTATCTGCAAACAGAATAATCAAGTTTTGCAGATTTTATGTGTCAATAGACTCTTGAAGTCAAAATACATTTATTGAATCTAAAATTTTGATAGCACGAAAAACTGCGAAATTAAAATTTTTACCGTTTTGTATTTTTAGTGATGGTACTAAGGTGAGAATTCCCATATACAATGTGCAATTAGGAATATGAACATTAGTCATTAAATTATAGAAATATATAATTAACAGTTGTGATTATAGGAGATTAAATTCTGACACGCTATGACGTGTTTTACACATATAGTATATGATTACGGTACAAGTTTGTATGTTTATACCTGAATATTCTGTATAAGAAATGACATTTCCCTGGAGATTTTAATCAGTTCAGAAGAAGACGTAAGTGATAACCATTATTTATAGAATAAGT
This sequence comes from Mytilus trossulus, assembly GCF_036588685.1. Classification (NCBI taxonomy): domain Eukaryota; kingdom Metazoa; phylum Mollusca; class Bivalvia; order Mytilida; family Mytilidae; genus Mytilus; species Mytilus trossulus. The sequence goes on from NC_086378.1 coordinate 87,675,594, forward strand.
TTCTACTTGTACACTTATTATTCAGTATGCGAACTTTTAATTGCACATGTAATTGAAAGTCAGTGTCTTCAATTTAAATGTTTTAAATGTTTGGTAAATCTAGAACTCGTACAAATTCAATTTTAATGATTTTACAGTACTGTAGAGATCATTTAAATTGAAAGTACATCCCCACTTAGTTCTTGTTAACAAAGAAGATCCCTTTTGATGAGAAGTGCACATGTGAAAGGTATTTATGACTATTTACCGCTAGATTTAAGGTTAATATCCTTCCTTACTGAGACTACTATAACACATGTGTTATAGTAGTCTCAGTTCCTTAGTAATAGCGACATACCGGGGGAAAAGGGGGTTTCGAGTACGGAACGTATATTTTCAAATTTGTACCCAATTATATCAAGCATATTATCGTACTACACGGAAAAATAAAAGGACTTACAACTTGTCAGTTTGTTTAAATCTTTCGTAAAATTTAATAAAAAAGAAGTCCGACTTGGCTAACATTTTTTTAGATGATACTTTAGAGTGATAAAAATTCAAACCATCGGTTTAGTTGTATACATCTGTTGTGATTCTGATCTCTATATGGACGAATACAATATTCATACAAATCAAACTAGGAAATTATAACACGGGTTTCGTAAACGCCTCATATAGATATATAGTGTTAAATTTAATTTAGACAAGTCCTCAAGTTCAGTCGTGCATTGGCAATTATATCACATCTCCTCTTTTTTACGCTTCTTTTATATTTTAACAGTAGGGAATCTACCTATTTCAACAAATACCTTTAACGAACATGTTTAAAAATAATTTTAATACCGTTCCACTGACAAATTGAGGAAATCACGGTCTTGTCACAATAGTCGGCTTTCAAATTAACACATCTATAATTGTTTTCTATATATTTTAAAAGTTTTTAATTGGCTCTCAAGTTCTTGACCCAAGGTGTTACGGGTATACATCGCAAGTATAATTTCGTTTCGGGGTTTATGATGATCAGTATGAATTTCAGTATTGATTGAATATTTGGTGTTTTTTTCATTCTCCTGATTATATGAAAACAGAGACATATATACATATGTGTATATATGTCTCTGATGAAAATAAGAAGCCTGACGATGAACCTTATACCACGATGAGATGAATTGACTAGATACAAGCAAGTACCAAAAACATAAAGCGAATTTTTGATGAACGTAATATGGGGGGTCTTATTTAGTCCCTGCTAGTATTTCCACAGAGTTATCATTGAAAATCTTAAACGGACTTTTTAAACGCCTTCATATATTGAGGAAATTTTATGTAGTGAGTCTACTATGATATGTAAAAAAGCGAGATTTTGGTTTAACTCCGATGATATATTCCGAAATTACGGGCTTGGGATTTAAAAAAAAATCGTGAAAATAAGTTTTTAAAATATAACTGGGCTTTCTTACTAAATTTCTACTCCTACAAATGGCTTCACACATCTAGTTTGTATAAAGTTTATTAAGAATATTTATATTAATAGTTTTTTAAATTTGAAGAAAAACGCAAAAAGCGAGTTTATAAATACTTTCATTACTCACATTCTCAAATTAACTTAAACCGGTTTGCCTACGGAAATGATACGCACCGATGATTGGATCGAAAACTAATATCCAAATTTGACCTTCACCCTCCATTGTTGTCACGATAAACATGGCGCTGGACTAGACTCTGGTTGATTCTTCATTCTTCTTCAGTAATTTATGTTATATGTGTTCTGTTTTGTTATATTTTAATCAGGTAAATTGATGTAACTTGAATTTCATGAAAAGTATATTGAGTTTTGTAATTTGAGGACACATAGGACATGGAAATAGACCCCCTCCCTGCTGATTTGAACTAATGTCGATATTTCATTCAAACTCATACCAGAAAGATGTTTTATTTATAATCAACATGAAGAACATAACCTTTGGATTTTAGTGTGTATATGCATGTTAAATCATTGATACAAGACGGACATTGTATACCAGTGCCAGTCTCAAATCCAAAATGTTAACAAAAGGAGGAAAAAAAGGGGGGGGGGCATATATCTTATTGCTATTTGTTCCCCATTACTTGGCATCACAAAGGTTCCTGAAAAATTTGAAGTCATAATACAAAATAGTCTGCGATTACTCTGACGTCCAACGGCTGTTTTGCCAGACAAACTGGGGCCATGGGACGTCAGAGCTTGTCCCATATCAAAAAGTGGATATTTACCCACCCAAATAGATGCGCTGCTTTGTCGCTTCTAAAGTCGACTGACGGCCATGGAATAATATAAATTAGGCATTAATCTTTTCATTTATGTAAGTTCCACCTACCTGCCAACCTTTATTTTTCCATTTTTTAACAGGTTTCACAGAGTCCCATCGATTTCGGCATTTTGCCTTTGATATGGGACGAGCTCTGACGTTCCACAGCCTCAGCTTGTCTGGCAAAATAGCTGTTGGACGTCATAGTAATATCGGACTAAACACAAAATAGCTGACACCATAATGAAAAAGTGAATGTTGAATGACCTTAATATGTCATAAGAGAGGACTTGATCCAATGGACCTATATGTTGTAAAACATTTGGTTAATAAAGAATTGAATCATACCTCAACAATTCCCTTTTTAATCTACTAACATTTTTCCCACAAAAGGGGAAGGGGGTGCTATAATTTTGTTTGATTAATCTTGTGATATTTAAAATGAAATACATTGTAAATAATAAAATAAAAAACAAAAGTATTTAAATCCGGGACATAATATAAAGTCAAACAGAGAGAGATAAGCATATGTTTATGTACTTCACTAATTAATAATTAAGTGATTATTCAGATCATAATACTGATTTGTTTATATAGAAATAATCAACCTTTGTAGTACATTGTACATGGCCTCTCCTCTCAGGGTGTTTATTTAGCAATATGATTGTATTACAATTAGAATTTACAATTCAATTAAAGAATGCTATAAAATGCATTTTATCTTACTTTTGAAACAAAGGCTTGAAATTAACAATATATCCTGATATATTCAAAATTTGTATCCTGTCTATACAGTCATGACAGTATAATCAATTAGTTGAGAAAAGGATGAGATTAAACTTTTCTAATTTTATTTCAGCACAATGACTAAGAACCATTTCACTATCCTTGGTCTCAAACCTGGTGTTACAGATGATGATGTGAAAAAAGCATATAGGACACTAGCTAAAAAATACCATCCAGACAAAAATAAATCTCATGATGCTGAAGAAAGGTTTAAAGAAATTGGAGCTGCATATGAAGTGTTAAAAGTGAAAGACAGAAGAGAAATTCATGAACGGGAAATTAACAGACCAAAGGAAGCATTTGTTAGAACTGAGTTTAGAACCCCTGGTGGGAGAACTCAAGAACACAATTATAGAGCTAAGGAAGAATTTACTCAAAGACGTAGATCTGAACCACCACCTAGGTTTAAATTTGATGAAGATCCTTTCACTGGCCCATATTCACAATACAGAAATTCAAAAGGATTTAAAGAAAAAGATTATTTTGATCAGTCCCAACAAAAACAAAAGCGGCCAACAGGACAAAAAAGACCTCAGGAAAAACCAAAATGGAACAATAACTGGACTGAAGAAGAAGAAATGAGTTTTCATGACTATGGTGATAAATCCTCCTTTTCTTTTGCATTTAAGTCTTTCATGGATGACATGGACTTTTCAATGTCTTTCACAATGGGTGGCGATATGTTTGGAGAAGAGACTCCTTTTACAAACTTTAATGGTCGTGGTAAGTTCAAAAAAACGATTATTTGGTCATGTACATGTATCATGTTTTAGTTTTTAGTAGGGGTAGTTTACCATAATTTCATGGTCCTATCAATTTGAAACTTAAAATGAAAATGTGATAGTGTGATCTGGGCATGGTGTCCTGGTGAGACACATAATTGCTAATCCTGTTGACTTGTTATCCTGAAAAAGATAAACTCATACATGTTCAATGTAAGTCTTTTTTTCTAATAAAGGTGATTTGACATCATTTAGGTATATGAGACAGCAATCCTAAAAACAATACAGAAATGGACCAACAAGTTCTTAAGCTTCAGTCTTAATTTATAATAAACATGATTTCATTTAATTGTTATGCTGAAGTTTTATCAAAATCTGAAGATGAATTATGCATGTAATTTAAACAAAACTTGACAATCTCAATTTGAATATGATGTTATCCATTGTAGGTCCTGGCCCAAAGAAACCACATGCAGCTTATCAACATCACAAAAAGAATGTGGCTGGTGAACATGGTTATAAAGGGGGTCTTAGTGAGGATTACTTGTTCTCTCCACGGTCAGGAATGGAGTCATCAGAATCAGAATCAGAGGACTCGGATGACTCAGGTTTGTTTATGAACATACAATGTCTGTTAAAATTAAGTTATAGGGAATTTTGTGAACATGTTTGTTTTTAATGATGTCTATGTTCAATGTATTGTATTCTTATACATGCAAATTTAAAACTGTCAAATGTACCTATTTGCTCAGAGATATTCCTTTCCGATCTATGTGACTTGAACTTAATGGATTGTTTAATTGATACATACAGCTAACAAGTTACCTTTACTAATACATGTACATACAAATTACCTTTACTGATACATGTACATACAAGTTACCTTTACATACATACATATACTCTTTGATATTGAGATGATGATAGTATTTCTATAAACAGGTAATTACTTGATCCATGGTTATTTTTATATTTTGATTGAATACTTCGTTTGGGTCTTACATGTAAATAGTATGTAGTTAACTAGATGAACATTATGGAACACTCATGGTGGTCCAGTACCATGTAATACACTAATGGATTATATCATAGAACATTGTAGAAAGGATTGTAAGAAAGTTTATAAAAAAAATCAATCTCGCTCCTTTAATTAGCAGCCCATTCTCTATCATAGAATATTTTTCTCGACTTACCTTGTAATTGATTAATTGCAAATTTTCAGAGTGGTCAGAAAAATACGGTTTCTAAATAAACTGAATGTGAAACTCTACAGGAACTCTTCTGGTGAAAACAATGTTTGATTCCACCATTGAAATCATCTAGGATAATGTTAAGTTTGAAATATTTGACCAAAAACTACCACCTATGTCACCTATTTTACATGACAGCTATTTAAGAATGTTTTTGTTTACTTGATGAAATTTGTTTACCCATTCTTGTCAAATTATGAAAGAAACCTTTGTAATTTCATTACAGATTTTGACTACTCGGATATGAAATTTTCATGTGCTTTCTGTGGAAAAAGATTAAAACTTGAAGATTTGGTAAGTTTTATAAACTACGACACATTTTTTATCATTTCTTCCAACTGGTTGAGTAATACGATTTCACAAATCTTTGTTTATTTAACTAAAACATGATTATAAATATGGAAAATTAAAAAAAATCTATTTTATTTATAAAAAATCCTTTGAATGAAAGCTATGGTATCAATAAAGTCAAATTTAGGTTTTCTTTGAGACACAAATCGTTTTTATAAATGTCTCTTGACAATGTTTGATATTGAAATGGTACTGTAACTCAATCATAAGGAAGTATATTGGTCAAGATTCTATTCTCATTTTGATAACAGTTTAAATACAAGAAGATGGATGTTCACAGCAGATGACAATTACCACTACTGAAATGATTGACAGATTTTAGATCCATGTAACAGCTGTTTTAACTTTTCTGTTTATTGTTTTTCAGAAAACACATGAGCCAGCTTGTGGTCATAGGAAAAAGACAAATATAAACATTGGTGGTGATGACGATGAGCATCGGAATGGTTATAGAAAAATGTTTCAAGACAAAAGTGGAGACTGGAGGCGGGACCATGAAAAATTCCAGGAATATGTCAAGAGAGCAAAAAGGGCTTACCGAATAAATAAATCCAGAGATGGTGTTAGAATGGAAAGTAATCAAAAACTGTTATGTAGTTTATGTGGTAAAGTAATAGAAAAAGGCGAGGCCCAGACACATTCATTATTCTGTCATTCAAAAGCTGATCCAAACTTTGGACCCCCACCAGCAACACACGAGGACCCTCCTATGAAAGACAGTAAATATAAACGAGCAAAAGAGGTAAGTTACAGTTTTAAAATAGTTCTAGAGAATAGGTATTATCAGCAATTTGTACATTTTTCCTTTAGTCTCACTAACTATTTATTTTTAAAATCATGGACAGTGCCTCACAGTGCCTGATACTCAAAAAACATCCAGCAATGAAGTGACATTTGATGTCAATATACAGCAATTAATCAATGAAATACATGCCACCACGTTCACACAATTAAAATTCTATCAATTTCACAAGGTTTTGCTGGCATAAGATAGCTTTACTTATAACTTTGTGATTAATAATATTCTTATAAAAAAATATTGTTAAGACAAATTGCTGATGAATTAAATGATACATGTAACATATGATTTTTCATTAGCTTGCTAGCAGCTTGATTTTCTTGTTGATAGTCAATATCTAAAACAAAAATGATATTATTCAATATATATGGGATCATTCTTATCAAACACTTCCAATTATGTCCTGTGTCAGTGAGAAAATCTGTAACAAGAACTATTGAGTCTTTGATTAGGACTTACACAAATTAAAAATTTTAAAATTAAAAAAGTTACCGATGTTATCATAGGAATATCAATGTTATTATCATATCTTATTTAAAGTCTATGCTCCTCTAGACTTCGACAACTGTGGATGCAATTATTTTGGTATGTGAACCAATTTTCATGGCTTCAGAAACAATTTTGTATTTGTGTTCATTTGATTTTGTGGATTTGCCAAAGTCTGCATACAGGCCTATGGAAAATTGATACTCAACTGGACATTTATTTTGCATGGTACATTTGGAAGAAGTTCATGATTGTTCTGTATAAGTAGTACACAAACTTATACTTTTGTAAAAACTCAAGTCATATAAGCACAGAGGAGAATAATAGGAATGTAAAAAAAAAATCCAAGGAAGAGCAACTTAATTGAATAGTTTGATAATCTATAAAGGAACATGTTATTATTGATATTTCATAAATCATATTTTTGAAACCTCATATTAAAGATTATTGTAACCTGTATTTATGTTTTTCAGTATGCAAAAAGGAAAGTGCCAAAATTTAAGAAAAGTTTTTCTGCAGATGATTCACAACAGCAACAATCATTTAAAACACCTAAAACAAAAGGAAGAGATACAATGGGTAAGATTTCAGTTATATATACTCAGTAAAAAGTAAAATCACAAAATACTGAACTCTGAGGAAAATTCAAAACAGAAAGTCCCTAATCAAATGGCAAAATCCAAACCTCCAACACATCCAACAAAGCCTGTTTACAAAGGTTCCCATTAAGTGTTGAGTTCATAATACAAAATATCTGACGCCACAACGGAAAAGCGATTGTTGTATAATGTCAAAATCTCAAGCAGGGCAGACTCTTGAGTAAACCACAGCAGATTTCCAAATAGTGATAGGTGTATTTTTCCGTTGTGAAAAAGGGGCCTTGGGGATGCATGTTTAAAGTCAATGTATTTAGATAATGTTATGTTTATGTGATATTTGAAGTACATGTAATACCTTCATGTTACAGACTTGCAACATAAATTCAAGGATAAGTTAGACAAACAAGACATTTCAGAATGTAACTCTTGTTTTTTGTAAATGTTTTATCCAAGTGATTCATTGACAAAGTTGTGTATTGTTTAGTAAATATTTAATCCAAGTGATTCATTGACAAAGTTGTATATTTAGTAAATGTTTAATCCAAGTGATTCATTGACAAAGTTGTATATTTAGTAAATGTTTAATCCAAGTGATTCATTGACAAAGTTGTATATTTAGTAAATGTTTAATCCAAGTGATTCATTGACAAAGTTGTATATTTAGTATTAGTAAATGTTTAATCCAAGTGATTTATTGACAAAGTTGTATATTTAGTAAATGTTTAATCCAAGTGATTCATTGACAAAGTTGTATATTTAGTATTAGTAAATGTTTAATCCAAGTGATTCATTGACAAAGTTGTATGTTTAGTAAATGTTTAATCCAAGTGATTCATTGACAAAGTTGTATATTTAGTAAATGTTTAATCCAAGTGATTCATTGACAAAGTTGTATATTTTTTCAGATGAACCAATGAGCAGCAGTGGCACTGGTCTGAATCCTTCTCCGAAGTCAAAATTTGGTAAAACAAAAAGGGCCCCTGCACCACCCCCTCCAAAACCTTGCCCGTCAGGACCCACTGTAGGACCAGCACCAACCACTACCTCATCTAGGACAGAAACACCAACAAAAACAAAGCTAGGGCATAGGGCAAGTTGTCCGCCTGCACCACAAAGTAATCCAACATCAAGTCCTGGACAAGACAGTCCCCCTGTTAGACCCTCATCACAGATATCAAGGTAAGAACTACTCAGGAGAATGTCTTTATAGTACAGACAGTAGGATCAGAAATATGCAGGTGTAATCCCTGACATCAATCATGTTAAGAAAATCAACTTGTCAGTGAACATATTTAAAAAAAAAATTAGATAGGTTTAAGTGATCTTTGAAAAAATCATCATCATCATCATATTTCACAAAATACACAACTAACAACCCACATAGGCAGTCACCTCTTGGCAGAAGGTGCATTTTTCACTTTTAATATACAACACATAATGCCTCAGTCTAGTGCAGTGTACTTGATTTCTTAATTAAAAGCACTATTTATCTGTTTATACAGTAACATATAATGGAAAATATACAGTACTATTAGAATAGTTTGAACATGGAGGGAAATTCAAAATTTGCTGCTGCTAGGGATAATTTGACAAAATTTTTGATATAATTCTGTGATCAAAACAAAATAAAAGATTGTATTACCTTGAATTCATTATTATTCTTGGGATACCATTTTTTTTGTGGATTTCTTGGTTAACGGTAACCCATGAATTTAAATCTTCAACAAATTATAACCTTAATAATTCAACATGAAAATAAACATTCACAAAATTAAAATCTTTCCAAAAGTTTGTAATCAGCAAAATTAAATGAACCCACTCACTGTAAGTTAAAAGTTGAAAATAGATTTGGAAAGTACTGTGGATTCGTCATTATTCGTTGGATACCAATTTTCGTGGATTTCGTGGGAACAGGTGAACCACGAAATTAAATGTTCAACAAACACCGAATTTTCTATAGGCTTGTATGCAGATTTTAGCGAAGCCACGAAATAAAATATCCACGAACATGTAAATTTTTCTCAATCCACGAAAATTGGTACCGACGAAAATAAAAGAATCCACAGTAGTTGTTTTTAAATAAACACTTCAAAGCTGAATTTTCAGATTTGAATTTTCAAACCATTCAGGTGCAAATAGACATACTTTAATTTTATATTTCTAGTTTGATATATTTAGTATTCTTGATGTTTTACCATTGAATGTATGCTAGACACTTAGCTTTTAGTATCTAATAGATGGCTGTCAGATTGCAGTCTTTTATATCCGAATGTCACTATTGCTATGAATAATACTTGTCTTGTAGTGATTGTTAGTTTTCTTATTTCATTACAGAAATCCTATTATAAGGTTATTCAGAAGAATTTGCTGGAGGAGTAAAAAAACTCCTACTATATTACATAGAAGAAAGAAAGCAGAATATACAAAATTTCAAAATATTTGTTCATTTTTCAAGAAGTCAAATAGAACAAATCAAATGCCAACACACACAAGAATCTTTACTAAAAGAAATATTGTACCAAAAACTGATCAGTCAAATAAAACTGTCAAAGAAAATCCACATGTTTTTAAAATATACAAACATAGAAGAATAGTGCCTACTAAATATCAAGTTAAATCAAAAGGAAATATATGGAATGAGGATCCTAAGAAAGAAAAAGCCAGAATTTTTAGAGTTGTTAAAACTCCTTGGTAAATTTAAAAACAAATCATTAGATGTGAACTGTAAATAGTATCACAGATATTTATTAAATCTCTTTGGTTGCCTGGGCTACTGAGGTCTATTGTTAACAGGCTATTATAATATTTAACAAAAATAAAATCAGAACTTGGAAGGAAAGGCTTTGTGAACTTTTTCAGAAAAGAAGATGTCCCAGTGAAAGTAGGAACTTACCAATTAGTGAGGACTCGCTACGTTGTAGCAACCAAACCTCCTCCTATATATTCTGAATCAGACACAAGTTCTGAGGAAAGTGATTCTGATTCAGATAATGACCAGCAGGTAAAGTTGTTAGAGAATATGGTGATAGCACTAATAGTATTAAATAGCTTTAGTTGTACACATTAACAATTCTCATATATAGAAATAAGAAAACGTAAAAGTATGGTTTCACTTCCAACAAAAATTATAAAACTGTGCTGTAATACATAAATTTGATGATTTACACAAAAAAGTTAAATATCTTTAGTCATACACATTAACAATTCTTTCAATTTGAAAACAAGAAAAAATATAGATTCATTTCTGACTAGAAAATATAAATTCATTGTATCGTACAACATAACACAAACAAGTTAAAAATGCTGATCAAATTTCATTATTAATCCTCCCTTATTGGGATATTGTACATTAAATCACTCCATAAACATCCTCATTGAAACATTACATCCATTGCAGTTAATGAACTTTTTGTTTCTAAACAGTTTTACAACAAAGTAAAGTTTGATATCAGTATTAACTGTTATAATGAATGACATCAAAATAAATTATCAGAATTTATTAATAACTAAAAATCTACACCAATGACCATTTAAACATCTTATATAAACTCATGATATAACTTCTGCATTAACCTAAAAATGTACAATAGTGTACGTGTGTTATGACTATCATATGACCAATGTGAACATACAATTTGACATTTAAAAAAAAGTATACAACTTAACCCTGCTTTCATTAACTTTTATACAGACTGTCTATCAAACATTATTTATCACACAACTTATATTTACAATACATTGTACTACATACAAAGACTTACTCTCACAAAACTTATATTTACAATACTACATTACTGTCATATATACATATACTCACTCTCACATAACATAGACTAGCAAAGTATTTAACATGTGTGATCAAATGGATCATACTGTGTACTTATTCCTATTATAAACTCAACATATAGTTGCTCTTAAATACATATAGATAAATAATGAAAGAAGGTTCCCACTTGTGTACACCTTATACATGGGAATTATCATTATTTATTTATAAGGTGTACAACAAGTGATTGTTAAGCCATTCCAACCACTTTCAATTCAACAGAAAAGAAAAATGTTTTGAAATTGTCTAAGATGTTGTATATCCCACTGGAGTTAAAACAGCATTTAACCACCGTCATGAGAAGACAAAATCTCATTGGTTTTCTACTTGACCTTACACACCATTCATTAACAGGTTTAACTTCATAGGGCATCCCTATATTGCTTAGTTTATCAATGGAGTTTAAAAAAAAGCAATTGTTCAGCAGTATTAAAAGTGATATTCTTGCTATGAATCTCTATGGTTTTTAGATTCCTACTGGAGTTAAAACATAAATTGGTCATCATTATCAAAAGTGAGTAAGAGGTCCTCCCTTTACTTTCACTCTCCCACTGGAGGTTATACACCAATCATTCATTATCATAAAAAAGTAAGATTCTTAAGAGTATTTCAGTACTGTTAAGTATCCCAGTGCATGATAAAAAGTCACATGGTATCTCTATATTGTTTAGTTTCCCTGAAGAGGTTGTCCCTGTTCAACACCAATCAATCGTTATCATATACAGAACTCTAGCTTCACATTGGAGGTTAAACATCGTAGACATCCCTAAGGTTTACTGTTCGATTGGAGGTTTAACACCAGAATGCATTCCTTTTCTGTTTAATTTCCCAGTGGAGGTGAAAAACTGATCGTTGATCAACATAAAAAAGTAAGCTACTCATTGACATCCCTATACTGTTTTGTTTCCACTTGATTTTAAAGACTAATTAATAAATATGATAAAAAGTGAGATTCTCATTTGCACCCCAATATAGTTTAGTTTCTACTGTTCTATCACCATCATAAAAAAGTGGGCATCCCAACACTGTTGTATTTCCCACTGAAGTTTAAGCACCAAAAAAGCATCAACATAAAAAAGTTAGATTCTTGTACAAATCCCTATACTGTTTAGTTTCTCACTGAATTAGACAGCATAAGGTATCCCTATATTGTTTAGTTTCCCACTGGATATTAAACATCAAGTATCATCATCATAAAAAAAAATCTCATACGCATCCATATATTGTTCAGGTTCCCACTTGAGATTACACACCAATCAATCATTGTCATAAAAATGTGAGCTACTCATTGACATCCTATATTGTGTTTAGTTTCCAACTGGTTCACTGGAGTTAAAACAGCAATTAATCATGATCATGAAAAAGTGAGCTTTTCATTGGCATCATTATTCAGATTCCCATCGGAGATTATACTCCAATAAACCATTCATTATCATAAGTAAGCATCTTGTTGGCATCCCTTCACTGTTTTGTTTCCCATTCAAGTCAAATCAGCAATAGGTCTTCATCATAAACAAGTGAGCCTCTCATTGGCATCCCTGTACTGTTTTGTTTCCCACTGAAGTTAAATCATTAAAAGTGAGATTCTTATGGCATCTCATCTTCACTAGGGTTGGGATTTACTTCCCTCCTGTCCATAATCATAATCTTTGGCTAGAGAAGATGATGGCATCTCTATACTGTTTAGATTCCCACTGAAGGTTTATCACCAATAATTCATCATCACAAAAAAAATTGTTTCTCATTGGCATCCCTATACAGTTTATTTTCCAACTGGTCCACTGGAGTGGGCATCCCTACACTGTTTTGTTTCCCATTCTAGTTAAAACAGCAATCAGTCATCATCATAAACAAGTGAGCCTCTCATTGGCATCCCTTCACTGTTTTTTTTCACATTCAAGTTAACACAGCAATCAGTCATCATCGTAGAAAAGTGAGCTTCTCGTTGGCATCCCTGTACTGTTTTGTTTCTCACTGAAGTTAAATCAGCAATAGGTCATCATCATAAAAAGTGAGATTATAATGGCATCTCATCTTCTCTAGCCAAGGGTTATGATTTACTTCCTCCAGGAGAGGAGGGAAGTGGATCATAACCCTTGGCTAGTGAAAAGGATGGCATCTCTATACCGTTTAGATTCCCACTGAAGGTTTATTACCAATAATTCATCATCACAAAAAAAAAGTTTCTCGTTGGCATCCCTATACAGTTTATTTTCCAACTGGTCCACTGGAGTGGCATCACTTTGTTTCCCACCGGAGGTTAAGCACAAATCATTCATCAGCAAAGAAAGTGTGAGCCTCTAATTGGCATCCCTTTATTGTTTAGTTTCCAACTAGAGGTTTCCTTAGTTATGCAAGTTATTTGTAGATATTATCTTTTCTTTCTGGCAGTACTCTAATGCCTTCTCATGTTAAATAGGCCAAAGAGAATGGCGGAACTTTTTTTTGGATTCTAATAGGAAAATTCAGAACTTTTGTACTTTAAAGGTTATATTTAGGACACAATCTCAAAGCAGGCATTCTAATTTGCGCAAAAAGGTTGTAGAAAATAGATAAATTAAACAATGAACAGATACCTGTAACTTTAAACACCAATCCTTCATCATAAAAAAAAAATTGAACTTTTAGAACAATTAATTTATGAATAAGTTAAAAGGATATCTAAAAGTTCATCCTCTATTAAAAACATCTTCATAAATATCCATAAAATTTACAACACTTATAGATATGACTTGCTATCAAACAAATCACTAAATTTGTATTTACAAATATATTTTGGTTTTACACAGTGTTATGAGACACATTCAGGCACTGTAGATTCAGAAAAATTCACTTAGTTTTTATTATTTCAAAAATAAAAACTTGCATTTTGAATTAATAGATTTTTCTATGCAGTATTTTCTAAAATTTAACATTCACAATAATTAATGCATGAACAAATTTCTGAATGTACAGTTTTTTTGTTTTTCTGATAATTTTAAAACACTAGAGACTTGAATATACAATTGAACACACAATGTGATCCTGAATATGCACGAAATATTTGCGAATGGACAATAAGCAAGCAACACTCATCAACCATTAAAAGTAAAAGAAATAAATATGAATCAAACCAGTTTGAAATATTGAATACAGCCATGGCTCTCATACATACTCATTCAAGTCAATATAGACTTTAAAGTAAACTAAATATAGACAAATTATTTAATAACAACCCTGCATCTTATGTAAATACAGTTAAGGTTAGTTTTAGAAATCAGCATTTCTTTCTAACGTTTTTGTACAAAACTTATGACATAAAATACATGGGAAAAAGCTGCTCACCCTCAGAGAAGAAGTGATTTATGTTTTAAAGATCTTAAATCAAGATTATTGACTGACAAAACTATACTTTGAATTAAAAAAATGTTCTGACACTCAGTCAAATCACAGCTTAATGTAAGCTTGAGAATTTCTGTGATGAAATTGAAGTTTGAATTTTATTTTAGCTAGATAGACACAAAAAATCATGTAACAATTAACTGACCAATTTTAATTTTAGTAATGCAGCTTGCTGGATGTCCTAAAATGATAATTTTACTTGTTTTTTTAGCTAGTCCCAAGATCTAGACTTGTTTATGTTGTCCAGGTAACAGAAGATTCCTATAGTTGTCTCCCCTTGCACGTTTTTCACTGCTTATTATTTTGTCATTAAAGTGTACAAGCAGGCTTCTGACTTAACATAAAATTTCTTTATGATTCAGGAAACTCAGTTTACACAGCTCAGCAATTTTTGGAAATAATAATTCAATGTCAGGTTTATTTTGAGGTTTTCCCTTTCATTAGTCTTATTATATAAGACTTTGTAGGTTCATATTGTTTGCATTCAATGTTTTAAATTTGAGGAAAAAAGAAGTAAAAAAATATCCGATAAAAAACATTAAATGCAAAGATATTAACCTATGAAGTCTTATATTATATGACTACCCTTTCAAATGTATTCCTATAAATATCTGACCATTTTATGTTCTGAAGTCTGCTTGTACATGTTATCACTTGTATTATTTAACAATACCATTTTGTATATCATTAACATTCAAAGATCAATCTAAACTATGTGGTAAGTGTAAAAGATTTGATTTTACTATACATTTACAGTTTTAATTCAAAACTAATGCATTTTTTAATGAATATGAAACATGCAAAAGAAAAAATATATGTAAAGGATAACATATTTTTGTAATAGTTTTGCATTTCCGCTTTAATATTTAAATGCTCGTAACTGAAATTTTAAATTTATGATATTTTATTGAAAACTATTTTTTTGGAATCAATGGTATTGTAAACTCAGAATATAGACGTTATGGACATCAAGGTGTAGTGTGGCTTTAATTGTATATTGGAGGTTGCTTTTTACTGTTTAGCCATGCCTTTGTATAAATAGACAAACTATATGAAAGATGAACTATTTGTGGTAAAAGTTACTAATGTTTCATTGATTGTGTAGGTAGTGGTAACTACTTTTGGAAGAGGAGCAAAATTTTAAATATGTTTTCTATTTGAATAATTAAATGTTGTATCGTGTATGAAGTTCATCAATCATAGTTATTTTTGGATAGAAAAAAATCTTTTGTACAACTGCACAGCAACTATATGACATTAAAATAATTTAAAAAAAAATTCAACATCTATTACACATTTTAAGGGCTATATTAAAAAAAGGTTTTTCTTAAGTTTAAGCTTATGCTTATGCTATTGCTTTATTTCATTATTCAAATTCTGACTTACTCTTTAGGGGACCAGAGGCAAAGGCGTATGGCTTGTATTGCTGTTCTTCCTCTGAGGGGAAAATTGCAAATAAAAGTTCTGTTCCTTTTACATGGCTCCTTTGCTATGAGTTTTACATAGTGTATTTATGGCTTAAGCCTTCAAAATGGAAAAAAGTCTTCCAACTGTAATTTAAAGACATCCCCTGGTTAAAGCAGAAATCTATGCTGTTCAGAAAGAATAAAAATACTGAAGTTCAGCTAACCTTTATGTCCATATTGTTTATTAAAGTGAATGTCCACATAGTTTATTTATTGTTGTTGTCCCTTATGTTGTGGGAAACACACCTAGCACAGATGCACAGCAATCATTCATTTAAAACCATTTGTAAATATCTGTTACTTTATTATTATTATTTGAAAGGTAAGTTACAAAGGGATAAGTCAGTATAAAAGTGCAAAGTAGTTGGTTAAAATATGATTTCACAGTTACATGTAAAAAAATGTGTATAAAAATTTTACTCATATACATATACTAGTTGTAAATTCAGAAATTATTGCATTCATTGATTTATTTATTTTGAACCACCTAGATTGGATTAATATGGTTGCAAAAATTTGTGAAGGATTTACCACTTAAATTATGGATGCAATTTTTTGTTGATTGTGATCCTGACATTATGCATTTAAAACTTGCATTAATAAAACATCTCAATAATTTCTGATTTTACAATAATCTAATTTTATCTTGTCTGTGGCATTCTATTAATAGAATGTGATACTCTTGTTTTGAACAGAGAAACTCCTGTTACTTCCTTTATATGTCTTTCACTGTCTTTTTTCTATCCTGACCCACACTATCTATCATCTCCTCTTTATTTCTTTTCTTCTTCTGTCTTCCACTATAGATCTAACTGTATTATGAAAGCTTTTGATGAATGGAAAAGGTCCAGATTATTCTTCATGAGAAATGGAAAGGGTAGGCCATCATGCAACAGTAACTAAACTTTGTTCTCCATATTGTCAATTGATTAGCATGTATGAAATTGTGATATTTAAATTTGTATTTAACCCTTTAAAGTTCCTATCGGTCAACTTGACCAATAAGCGAATTTTTTTTAGTCATGATTTTTATGAAAAATATTATTATATCACACATGCTAAACATATTTTATTCTTCAATTTTTTTTTATAATGTTTGTCAATATAGCTTCCATTTACACTATGAAGTATATATTTAGTTTTTGCTTCAGTAAATCCACAAATGTTATACATATGGAATAGACTGTATCCCGGTCATTCCTATTTAGTCAGCCAAAATGAAATGCAAAAATTTATTCCTATTACAGTTAAGAATTGAATGCTTCTTTTTGTAAATTTATTGGGGTGTAAAAGCGTTGACCGAAGTACATTTTGTATAAAGTGCAGAAGCAGCGCTTCATTCTAAAAATGTACGCCTGGTCAACGCTTTTACAACCCTATAAAGTTACAAAAAGAAGCATTCAATTCTTATAATTACATTTTTAGCTAGGATCAAGAAAACACGATTTTTATCCAGTTTTATTTAATTCACCTGTGCACTTTGTTGTGGGACTTTGTGTCATCATGCATGATAAATGTTATTGTCTCATGCAATTGTTTACGGAATAACATGTGATGTGCAGCTAGCCAATCAGAATAACGCATTATAATGAAACATACATCTAATGTGATTATTCCACAATAACGACAAAGAATACGGTATCCATAATATTCAAACTAAGTTACAGATTTAAACTGTATTTATTTTCATTTCAGCCCAGAGTTGTTGTTCGACCACGACCAAAGAGCGAACAACTTTACCCCCAGAACATCAGAGTCAGAGTACCTGTTCAGAACCCACAAAATGGACTACAGCAAGAAAAACCCAAGATCACGGAAAAGCCAAGCAAATCAAAATCATTCAGAATCGGAAGGAAGTGATCATTTTCCTGACATAAATGACACTTATTCAAGTTTTAGTGCTCATAATTGTACTCCTAGAGTCTTTCTGAAAAAAACTACGGTCAAGATCTAGACCACACTTGGTGCATAAAATATAGAAGTTTATTATAATGCCATTAGATGTGCAAATGTAAAAGACTGCCAGTTAGGTTGTGCAAATGTAAAAGACTGCCAGTTAGGTTGTGCAAATGTAAAAGACTGCCAGTCAGATTTTGCAAATGTAGTAAATGACTGTCATGCAGGTTGTGCAAATGTGAACTACTGCCAGTCAAGTTGTTGAGGTTTATTTATTAATATTATTGTTATTTAAGGCCATAATGTCCTTTTGTTGTTAGCTATATTCGTGGTTGTTTTAGCATGGTTGTATATTATATATACATATCTAATATTGTTGTATTGTTACAGTTACTGTTGATCAGTATCAGTTCATACTGTATGGTAAAGAGGGATACCCAGTCAAGTCAAATGATCTGTAACTATGTAGGGGCGGTTGCAACCGTTTTTAAAAGGGGCTCCCAATGAAGGGGTGTTCCAGCCAATATCTCCTTTCAAAACATTGATCATCCAATAAAAAGGTTGGGTTCCAATTTATTTATTTCTAACAATTTCAATTGGCAACTGTTTGAAAACTGCTATTTGTATGAACTAACGATTACTGTCATAGAAAGCAATATTTAATTTTCATGAACATATTAAGAAGCGTTATTTTACCAGCGTAATAATAAATTCTTGAAACCATTTGAGCTACTACTGCCCATAGATAATAATGATTACTTAGTATATATGATTGAATGTGATTCTAGTCCGTATTAGCTGTAAACATGTAGATCAAATATATGAGAGAGAGAGGGGGAGTTAAATTATTTGTAGAGAAACTGAGTTATCAACATAGTTAAAAATGGTAGAAATTTGAAATAGAACATTTTAGGAAATTAGGACTCAGTAGAAAAAAATAATGGAACTAACGTTTATTTTTAACATAATCAGATTCAGAAATTTTATAACCAAACTTACAAGTCTTGAATCTTTTGCAATTTGATTAATTGATGTGTAGGGGTAACTGATTTTGAATTATTATTACATCAGATCACCAGATATCCTCTGTGAAACTCATGGCTTGCATGAAAAACATGAAATAAGTTCTATCTTGAAGAAAAAAATATTTGTGTACTATATAATAGCTAGAAAGTATAACACTTATGCTATGTGATCTTTATGGTATGAAAAATATTAGGCATTGCTGTAAATGATTTTATCTGACATATATAGAAAATCGGGGCACTGCGCTATAAATGGTTTTAGCCCTGACTAACTCTGAGGGCGATATTTTATATAAGAGTAGTAGATGTAAACTTAAAAGATATTAGGTATGTGAGATTATTTTGAACTAAGATTTACAGAGTATTCGGGGTTGATTCAGGGAATTAAGATATATGTAGTGATTTATGTATGATTTGGGTTTGTTGTTTGAAGAAATCCTTTTTTAACAAGAAAATACATATAACTATGCAATTTACTGGGTGTATTTTTATTAAGGTAGAAATGTATTGAAGAAGCTTTATATGATATTTTTAGGCTTATATTTAATTTATAGTTATGGTGTATATTTTTGCAACAGGAAATCTCACAAAGGAAATCCAATTGAAATTAAAAGTAGATTTTTAAAGGAAAATTATAATTAAATATTGTCTCTGGTGTGAAAAAAATGGTGCAATTATGAAATAATATATATAGATAATCAGTTGTCACAAAGTACAATATAATCCGTAGTGACATTAAAACGGAATTATATCATTATACTCTTACAATAATTGATATTTATTTAGTTCATATGTACTCTCTGAAAGATTATGAAGCAGTGTGTTTATTTCAAGAATTTTTATTGAAATGAAATGATAAAGTTAAAAACGTGTTACTAAAGTACAAATGACAATGACACAGCTGTCCTCCCCTGACATTTATATAAATGATACATCACAATAAGCTGTTATTCCTGTTTACCATAGGATTATATAATAGAAAAGGAGGGATAGCTATTTCATCTTATTTGTCAGGTTGACCATGCTTTAAAAAAAAATTAAAAAATTGGAATGACTGACAAATGTGATTTGTTTGTTAGGGGAAAAAGAATAACTGTTTCCTGTTTCTTTACTTTCTATGGATTTTCATTAACACATTTTATAGATTTCACTGGTTAAACACTGTTAAAGTCTAGACTTTTTTGGTAACACACCATTATTTAGGCAGCAGTCCTTTTGCGCCAATTACTGTTTTTAATGGGTATCATTTGCGCCAAATTTTATTTTTAAAATGTATCAATTGCGCCAATATTCGGAACTCATTTGCGCCAATTTACCTGTACATATATCTATCATAAATATTAATGATTACTATATCTTTTTTCTTATTTTTGCCTCAAAAGATATCACATGTTAGGAGATATTTCACCATAAAGACGAGTTTCTGAAGAGAATTAAATGACTTAAGCAGCACGAGATAGTCAATGTACAGAGAGAGAATAAAACGTATTGCTTTGCTTAAAAAAGATATGCCAATATAGAAAATAGAAGTGTTTGCTCTTTATGTTTTAGCCACATATGTTGATGCGTATGGACTTTTTTTTATTATTATGAACTAATATTAACTATTTTATGGATTTCATCCTTTAATGTTTGTGTTTTTGGACAATAAAAAGAAGTTAAAAGCTACTACATACATTAAATTGGGAAGTACCCATGCAGCAGCAGTAAGAAAAACATATGTTTCGGAAAAGGAAACATGTGCCGTGTTACACTGCCGGTTCCAAGTCCGAATAAAAGAGTAAGGAAGCATTTTTCTTTTAACTGGCGCAATCGTATGTTTTATTTTTGGCGCAAATGATACCATCTAATTTTAAAACATGTGGCGCAAACGTAGCATTTGAGAAAAAAAGTTGTGGCGCAAAAGGACGCATTTTTGGCGCAAACGGATCTCTCCCATTATTTAAAAGTACAGACATTTTTGGGTTATATGCCAGGGGCAGACAACATGTGCACATTTTGGCCTAATCATTGTTTTGTGATGGATATGTTACAAGGTAAAGGTCAAGGTTGTAAAAGACTACTATTGGTCAGTGAAGTTTGTGTTGTCAGGCAGAAGTCAAGGTTGTAAAAGACTACTATTGGTCAGTGAAGTTTGTGTTGTCAGGCAGAAGTCAAGGTTGTTCAATTCTATGTTGTTTGGTGATGTTTATGTTGCCAGATAAAGGTCTAGGTTGTAAAAGACTGCTTTTGGTCTGTGAAATTTATGTTGTCAGGCAAAAGTCAAGGTTGTTCAAGTCTATATTGTTTGGTGATCTTTATGTTGCAAGGCAAAGGTCAAGGTTGTGAAAGTATTATTGATCTGTGATGTTTATCATTATGTTGTCAGTCAGGCATAATATTGTTCCATAATGTTTATGTTACAAAGAAAAGGTCAAGGTTGCAATAGTCTACATTAATGCATTCTTAAAATATTTATTAGAATAGTGTAATTGAAATCCATTGATCAAACCAATTTCTAACTTATTTCATGGGAATACTTGTTGTTTTAAAGTAACTTGTCTTCATTTCATTTCATTCGAATTCAAGTTATTTTAAATAGTATGTCAATATGTAGCTGTTGATTCTTATTACATGTTTTTTCTCAATTCTTTGAAAAAAAAATTTTATATCCATAGTGCATATTTTCCACAAAAATAACATCTTTGTACACATTCCATAATTTATACTGATATTTCTTAGTTATTAATTCTAATATTTTCCATAAACGGACTGCATATATAAGTTACTTTGAACAAACTTTTCTGACCAAATGTAGTGCATTATAATATATCATAATTATTTATGAAATTTTTATGTTCAATCTCAAGAACAGTCATCTTGCAAAGAGAAATAGAATCTCCATATTTGGGTAATTTGTCTCATTATATAACATGCATAATACATGTATATATATTTGTTATTTATAATGTGTATTGTCAAAGGGAGGTAACAATGGAATGATTGTCATTTTGTAATGTCATGGTTATCTCTCTTAACTTTGTAAGTGTAAATGATGATAGTCAGGTTTATAAGATGTGAGTCTGCAGTATCTTGTCAAAATGAAGTTGTAAAAAAGAAAAATCTCATTTGACAAATGTATCCTATTCATGTGATATGCATGTCCATTTCAATCCAATATTTATATATTTGATATTTTTTTAGAGAAGGCTAAATAAAAGATATAATAAATACAATCTTGTTTTAATTTCAATATATAGAAAATATATAATTGAAAGTATGGATTATTTGTTTGCATAAAGACAAAACATGTGCAACAGCACAGTTCTTCATGTGTGTATAATGGTAGAGATCAAGTCATCACTTATTTAACAATATTATACATGTTTTGTGCAAAATTAAAAATAAGACACAGACCAAAGAATGGACTTGGTCATGAAATGATTGCTTCTTACCAAATGTTTCAATTAAAGATGTCTTTATCAGTAGAAGAAAAAATTGGCAATGGTCAATTGGTGTTTTGATTGACCCTAAGTATCTCATCCCCTTCAGCAAAGTGAAAGGCTTCCTTTTAGTGTCAGTGGTCTGACATCTATTGGTCAGATTTTGAAAGATCTTCTTCTCTAGGACCTCAGAACCAAACTGTCAGATATGTTTTTGTGAAAGTCCTTGTCCAGTTTTATTGTTTTGATGCCTATCAAATATCAATCTTAGTGCTTTTGTGATAGCATGGTTGCCTCTAGTGTTTGAGGTTGACAGTTATATTAGAATTAATAATTGATAAATCAAAGACTTTAAATTTGTTATTTGCTGCTTCTCCACAAATTAGCATGTAGTATTTCTTAGTAAGAGCAAAGACGGGTTAACTTAGAATCAGTATAAATGTGTCTGTAGTATTTATGAATAAAAGCAAAGACTAGTTAGCTTGTTTGTATAATGTGACTAGGTAGTGTGGCATGTCTACTTGCAGACCATTACCGTGTATGCCAGCCCATTAAAAATATGGCTAAATTTTGATTTCGAGCAAGAAGAGGGTATTGACATCAAATTATCATTATCAGCTTGAATATATATTTAATTTGCCACTGGACATCAAACATCCATCCATGATCATCACCAATCAGAAATTATTTGCTTACAGCTGAGTTTAAAACCAAATGGCTAATCCCAGTTCCTTTGTCAAGTGAAATCTTACCAAACTAAACATTGCAGGAATTTTCCTTTTAATGTTACCAAGTGTTAAATTGTTACTTTTGTGGTGGTAAAAAGTCATATGGCTTCAAGTGGCAATAAAGTTGGTCAAAATTGTATTGATTTCCAAGGATCTTCTCTCTAATAATTAAAACCAAATTTATCATATATGTTCCTTTTTCTGACTGTTATGGTCCTGCACAAATTTTACTCAGATCGATGCTAATCAAGTATTAAATACCATTGGAAACCTTTGAATAGTTTCTTTAAGAATAGAGATTAAGATGGAAATAAACTTATCATAGATACCAGGATTGAAATTTTAAATTTTACCCCAGACAAGCGTTTCGTCTACAAAAGACTCAACAGTAACGCTCGAAACAAAAACTGTTATAAAAGCCAAAACAGTACGAAGTTGGAGAGCATTGAGGATCAAAAATTCCTGAAAGTTTTGTCAAATACTGCTGAGGTAATCTATTCCTGAGGTAGAAAAGCCTTAGTATTTCCAAAAAACTCAAAGTGTTAAGGAAATGAAAATTGTATGAAAATCAAGTGTTGTTTGTTTCCTTAGTATTTTCCCTCCCCAGTAAAGACACACTAAAAAAACCCAGGAAAACCTCAATATCACAACAAACTCAGTTATATTCCCGTTAGATACTCCTTAGTAAGTTACAGTGATGTTCCATTTGAAATAAATCTGATTGGTAACAAATTCCTGATTGTGACAGGAAAAGACAACACTGAAGTCAACACTCTCTGTTAAAATTGTCCTACATTAGATTCACCGGTGAAGAGAGGAATACGGTCGATCACACATACTTATAATGTTTGTATGTTATATTGTGACATATATTTATAGCTATTTAAGCATGTTATACATATTTTGTGGAAACATCTTAAGTATTTCACAGACAGTAAAATTACATCATCTTATAGTGTAATATCACAGTGTGACCGAATTCAAACAGCATATGCTCATTAATGAAATTAATTAATATAAATGGTAAAATGAAGGTACAAATGTACTACATTTGCAATCCTCATAAAAGAGATAGATGGCCATTTTCTGTAAAGTACTTGAATTAGTTACTATACTAAACTTTTATTTTCATTGTTTAATGTGTTCCGCCTTCAAAATTCTAACGCCGCATTGTTTTTTATTTTTTTTTCCGAATGATGCATTTATAGAAAATAAGTCAGAAGGAAAGTCTTGATCAGGATAAACAAGGGCTGGTTCAGGCTTCGGGGAAAGTCCAAAATGGTTTTAAATGATTTTGTGGGTTTTTTTTCCGCCCCCTTCCTCGCCCCAAATATCATACAGGTCACTGTCAATAGATTTTTATTCTTATCTGCATGTATCAGAGACATATAATAAAATTGTATGTATATTTTCGGTGTTGTACAAACTTGTCTACATGTTCATCGACCATGTGAAATTAATGAAAAGCCCTAAAGTGGTATGTACCAGTTGTATCTTTATTCTTACAAAGGTGCCGATATGCCTCACCAGATGGACATTTCTACATTTACTGTACCTTCAGTGAAAATCATGACAAAACAATATATGAAAATCTAAAACACAGTTTAAACGTTAGAGCTGATATTACTGAAACTGAGGACCAAAATCGGCACCAAAATGTCAAAACTCGTATAAGGAATCAGAAGATATATTCTTTAATTCCAAATGATTTCCAACGTTTTATCATTGTAAATTTTACAAAACAATATCCGAATATTCATGCAAGTATTAAAGAAGTTTAAAGACATTACCGGAATCAGATGAAACAATGTTTTAAGGAAAACACTTTGCTAGTTCTTTCACATCAAGTCAATAAGTGTAAACAAAATAGATGTAAGAAAAGGTGGTATGAGTGCCAATGAGACAACTCTCCACCAAAATCACAATTAATAAAAAAAAATAAACCTTCATAGGTCAAAGTACGGTCTTTAACACGAAGCCTTGGCTCACACCGAACAGCAAGCTATAAAGAGCACCAACATGTACTAGTGTTGAACCTTTCAAACGGGAAAACCAACGGTCAAATCTAAATAAAAAAGAGAAACACGTTTGAACCACATCAACAAACGATAACTACACTAAACATCAGATTCCTGACTTTCAGCAAGTTTCAAAACTTTCTGGCTTTGACACTTTGTGTTATATAAATACGGGGGTAATTAACCATGTCAGCTTTAGAAAAAATATGTGTTAAAGTTCGTTTAGCACTGCTGATTAATTCTAGGAAACAAATGCGTCATTGTAGAACGTATACGTACAGACAGAACATTCAAATATCATTGGCACTAATATATAACATTTACATTTTTGGTGTAGGCTAGGTTTATGAAATTTCGAGTATCTTTTGTGGCCTCTAATGATTGATTTTGGGTTAAGATTTTAAAATCGAATTTGCCTTCAAAACAATTAATGGTCACCATAAGACAAAAGAAGTAAAGCCAAACAAGTCCACAGTACATTACACTCGAAAAGCAAACTTCAGCCACAAAAAACCTCACCAAGAAATAAAGAGAAACAACAATACACAGGAATCTCGATCTTGAGCAACACAAACCCTCACCAAGAAATAAAGAGAAACAACAATACACAGGAATCTCGATCTTGAGCAACACAAACCCTCACCAAGAAATAAAGAGAAACAACAATACACAGGAATCTCGATCTTGAGCAACACAAACCCTCACCAAGAAATAAAGAGAAACAACAATACACAGGAATCTCGATCTTGAGCAACACAAACCCTCACCAAGAAATAAAGAGAAACAACAATACACAGGAATCTCGATCTTGAGCAACACAAACCCTCACCAAGAAATAAAGAGAAACAACAATACACAGGAATCTCGATCTTGAGCAACACAAACCCTCACCAAGAAATAAAGAGAAACAACAATACACAGGAATCTCGATCTTGAGCAACACAAACCCTCACCAAGAAATAAAGAGAAACAACAATACACAGGAATCTCGATCTTGAGCAACACAAACCCTCACCAAGAAATAAAGAGAAACAACAATACACAGGAATCTCGATCTTGAGCAACACAAACCCTCACCAAGAAATAAAGAGAAACAACAATACACAGGAATCTCGATCTTGAGCAACACAAACCCTCACCAAGAAATAAAGAGAAACAACAATACACAGGAATCTCGATCTTGAGCAACACAAACCCTCACCAAGAAATAAAGAGAAACAACAATACACAGGAATCTCGATCTTGAGCAACACAAACCCTCACCAAGAAATAAAGAGAAACAACAATACACAGGAATCTCGATCTTGAGCAACACAAAACCTCACCAAGAAATAAAGAGAAACAACAATACACAGGAATCTCGATCTTGAGCAACACAAACCCTCACCAAGAAATAAAGAGAAACAACAATACACAGGAATCTCGATCTTGAGCAACACAAACCCTCACCAAGAAATGACAGACAGACAACAGTCCACAGAACACTGACACAGAAAATTCAAACTTGAGATACAAGAAACCCATGAAGAAGTAAAGATAAACTACAGTCCATAGAACACTACACAGAACATTCAAACTTGAGATACAAGAAACCCATGAAGAAGTAAAGAAAAACAACAGTCCATAGAACACTGCACAGAAAATTCAAACTTGAGATACAAGAAACCCATGAAGAAGTAAAGATAAACAACAGTCCATAGAACACTGCACAGAAAATACAAACTTGAGATACAAGAAACCCATGAAGAAGTAAAGATAAACAAGTCCACAGAACACTACACAGAAAATTCAAACTTGAGATACAAGAAACCCATGAAGAAGTAAAGATAAACAATAGTCCACAGAATACTTTTATAGTAAACTTAAACTTGAGCAGTACGTACCCCAAACCAGTCCACAGAACACTTTATAGTAAACTTAAACTTGAGCAGTACGTACCCCACACGTTAAACAGTGTGAAACGTGGGTGAAGAGTAAGCATAGTCTTTCAATTGTGTAATCAGATGCTATACCAGCAAACCAGATGAGATATATAAAAAAAACTTCCATGATAATCAGATGTTCCAATCACAGGTTTGGAAGAGCTTTTCATGGTGTTTGAGATACTGGAATTACATATTATAAAGTTGTAAAACATTTGTAATCTTAAGCATTACAATGAAACCTTGCTTTCGTATGAAAATTGGCATCCTAAATCTAGGACAATGCTGCCAATAAAGTTAATATTTGTATAGATAGACAATTGGCCTATGTAAATATATATTATGCAAATGCAAATTTCTATATACACAACACAGAAAATAGGATTTTGATCAATAGAACATATAATTTAAATATAATTTACCATGTAAAAAAACTTGATCATTGTAATATTTGCCACTGAACAATCATCGATCTTGTATTGTATGTTGGATAAACCCTTTATTAAAATATAGGAAATATGTTCACAACAAGTAGATGTCCAAGACAATTTTATGAATTTGTCTTTTGTGGTGTTTTTTTCTTCGTCTTAAAATATTGTTGTTGCTGTCATGAAATATAAAAGTAAAGTGATCAAATGTCATAAAACTATAGGTAAAGTTATATCTGTCGGTTTATTTTGGATCAGATCTACCATTTCTAGAGATTTTGGTTCGAAAGTGTCCGTTAGCATTTACAGTTTTATTAACTTGTTGATCCAATTCTATATAAGTTTTACAATTTGGGGAATATACACGTCTTAGTATGTGTCCCTATAAGTCTTAAAGAAGCACACACCACGCAGTAGGCTGTATTTTCTGCTCGACTCGTCAACTTTGTAACTAATGTCACATTCACACTACCGGTATTTTGATTCCAGCTTCACTACTTAGTCTTTTGTGGAAAAAAACATCAAAAAATATGCGCCAAACGTTCCAAATGTGTTAGTCTGTTTCGTATCTTTGTATGGATTTTTTAGATTATCAATATTTATGTTTTCGTCACAAAATATGTCTCTGGTTTAGTCGTGTCATGGGTTTGGGTGAAGGTGAGTTCATAAACGACATAAGGGCATTGTACGTATTGTGTACAGTTATGTGGTTTCCTGAGAACTTTATATTTGTATAACCATGTGACATATATAAATGTGGTGCTCAGGTGACATAAACAACTGAATATAGTCCAAATAAATAATATGTGTGGTCAATATAACTAGCAAACAAATCCCTATGTAAATATTTACGAGAAAAAAACCAGTGGTCAAGTACTTTTAGTTCCGTGACACTCCATAGAATTCGGAGAAGGCAAACGTCCAGTTAGAAGTCGGTCAGCTTATATAGAGTTGTAATTTAGTGATAAATCAACCTTTTTTCAGCTTTTTTGGTCCGAGGGTCAAAGTACTGTCTTCAACACGGTCACGAAGCCTTGGCTCACACCGGACAACCAGCTATAAAGGGCCTCAAAAACTACTATAGTGTAAAACCATTCTATATAAAAAAAAAAAAAAAAAAAAAAAAAAAAGGAGAGACACCATTGAACCACATTAACAGACGACGACAACGACTGATCATCAGGTTCCTGACTTTTCTTAGGACATCATAGAATTGTTGTGTTTATAAGCGTATATTTAGGAAGGGAACAACATGAACTAATCAACGTATCTCTTTCAGTCAACTGTTCAAAATCATGATGTTCATAAATGAAAACAAAATATTAATGTTAATCCATATTAGTATTATTTTAGTATATTTTTTTTTAATAATTGGATTTTTAATATAACAGGATTAAGATAAAATGTTTGATGCACAATGATAATGGTTTTGGTAAACTTTTTTTTTATCAAATACATTTTTCTCTTGGAATTTAAATGAAACAATAGCTACCTTTTGTTTCCGTATCTATGTGGTTTTATTGAGAGAGAAAAACTCAATATATTGCTGCAGTTATGAAGAAGACATGAATGATTCCTTTCGTGTATACGCATATACCTTATGTTACAAAGTTTTTGTCTGTCACTTTTCCATTGTACTTGACCTCATTTTCATGGTTCAGCGACTGCTCGAAAAAAAGTTATATGCATTATTTGTCATGTGAAATACTCACTTACTATGAGTAATTTATTTACTCTATAATCTATTTATCTGGCGTGTGTTTGTTCCATACAACATTTACATGTATCTTCCTCATGCTTTGATTCCTTTCACGGATTTTGCTATTCTTTTTGGACCTTTTGGATTATAGCTTATCACCTTTTATGAAAGCTTTGGATTTTAAGTATTTTGGCCACGAGCATCACTGAAGAGACATGTATTGTCGAAATCCGCATCTGGTGCAGGACAATTGGTACCGTTAATGTTATTACTATACCACTGGGTCGATGTTTCTGATGGTGGACTGTTAGTTCCAGAGGGTATCACCAGCCCAGTAGCCAGTACAAAAAGTACTTTGGTACTGGCATGAAAATCGGGATTTTATGCGTTTTTAAAATTTGCTGTTACAAAAGGTTAGAAATTATAAATGTATCTCCCTCATGCCAAGCTCTTATTCCTTTCACGGATTTGTCTATTCTTTTTGGACCTTTTGGATTATAGCTCATCACCTTTTATATAAGCTTTGGACTTTAAATATTTTGGCCACGAGAATCACCAAAGAGACATGTATTGTCGAAATGCGCATCTGGTGCAGTTAAATTGGTACCGTTAATGTTATTACATCTATGTCCGTCAAACGATTCTTTTGACCTCGACCCCATTTCTGGGACCAGAGATTAGTGAAAAAGATTAAGTTTTCGTTGTTAAGTCTGCATCTCAAATACTATCAGCAAACAGTTTGTTCATTGTTGAAGGACGTATATACGGTGGCCTATAGTGAGTATCCTTGTCACTCGGTCCCTGTTTGAGAGCAACTTGATAAAAAATTCAGATCTATCGTAACTCGCTTAATCATCTATCATATAAGTGAAGAGAAATCAGAGATATATATTTTTTATTGAATTGTGTTGGATATTTCTATCATATCCCGTCTTCTTACCTTTATACTGCAGAACTTGAACCTATAAGAGTTTTTTTAATCTTGCTCTGAATGTCCATGAAAAATTAGCCAACAGTCAACAAGCCTTATATGATATTCACCCTTTTTAGTTCTTATTTCATTTCGGTTGTTTAAATTGTAGAAAAAATTGCCAACTATCGACAAATGCTCAAATAAATGTCGATAACAAGTACGATGTGATAATTCAGGGTTACAGAGGGCTGTTCACCTAATCTGACATAGTCAATTGATAACCTGAGCGCGTCAAGAAATGGTCTTGTCCACACTATTATGAAAACGATTTTAATGTGGCGGGCTTTAACAAATTTATAAATGAGGGTTGTAACAACACAAACAACACGAAAAAGCTTGACTCATCAGATCGATACATAAAAATACGCACAAACCGGACGCGGCAGGGTATTTATCTATCCCGCATCCATATAAACAACAACGCACAACACTTAGCACAGATGGAATAATTTAATTAGTGTAAAATGTTTGATTTTTTTCTACCGTCACAATCTGAACTTGATTACAGTTTCATATGTGTTTGTACTCTTGAATGCTAACAGCATGTAAAACAAAAGACCACGCCACAACGCGCAAAGAAGGATCGAACAATTACATTTATATGTGGATAGATTTTGGCCTCAATTCTGAATATTGGAAGACGAATACGACTATTTCAGATACAAATTATTTTGTGATAATTGTTGTCCGTATAGAATCATAGAACAAATTGTTTTATATGCAACATTGCATCGTAATTGTCTTATTTCATAGGACTATGTAGTGGCAGAACCTTGAACCCCCTTGCTTTGTGCAACGATGAGTAACATTTCAATATATAGATATATTTAAATTCGAAAAACAATATGCGCGAATTCCAGACGATTCAAAAACTTTTGATTTTTTTCAATATAATTGAAACAAAAATATTGGAAATAGGTTCTCCCACTTAAAAATGCATGTGCTCATATTCAAATGAAATCTTTTTATGTTCCAAGTATATGCGCATGATGATATAAGCTTTGATGTCTTTTCAAATTATTTGTATTTTATCTAGCTCACTTGATCCAAGGGGGCACTTTGTCGTTGATGTCGGCGTTGGACGTTAAAAGCCTCTTGTCAGAAACAACTTAATAAATATTGGAACCAAAATAGATACAATGTACTCGTGTTATCTTAGCAGTCTTGCATTTATTTAGAAAGAAGCATTATAGTTATGACGTGATTTCAAAGAAAAGTAAATAGTGGAACTATGATATTCGATATGAATTGATACCGCTTATAAAATTTGTTCAGAAAAAAAAACAACAACAAAAAACCATTAGGTTGTTTGCTTGCTTCTTTAAACAAATGATGTGTAACATGAAAACCTTTATCTAATGTACGTATGTCTCCTAATAGAGTCATTACAAGCTAAATTTCCAAGTACACATTAAGGAATTATGAAGGGGGAGGGCGTAATTCCTCATTCCTCAGTAAAACATTGTAAATAGGCAATGCCACTTAAACATGCATGTGATCTTGTTTAATTGACATCATTTTATGTTCCAAGCATGCGAATGATGATATAAACTTTAACATCTGTTCAAATTATTTGTATTTATCTAGACAACGTTATATGTAAGCTGCGAGCGAACAATTTAATGCAAAAAAGATATTATTTCAGACCAAAAGTTGGCGTACGCCTTATATACCCCGTGAATCCGCCACTGATTTGATCTTGTTATATTGAATAGACACTTTATTATTGTTGCCCCGCATGTTGACCTTTATATGTCGTTTGTTTTCTGTATTGGTGAGTTGCTGTACATAATGTTGACGTTTACGCATTTGACCCATAATTTCTCTGATGCACATCTTAAACAGCCGGTCAACCTAATTAAAATTAAATCTCTCACTCGCTCGCTCATTTTTTAATGCTTGGTCGCTGCGTGGGAATGCTTGGTCGCTGCGTGGGAGCAGCGACCAAGCATTAAAAAATGAGCGAGTGAGAGATTTAATTTTAATTAGATTGAACAGCAGGTCCGATATTTTTTTTCCAGCGGAAATCGTGCTTATCCGTCCCGTGTTCCAGGTTAACGACTACAAGCACCGTTACAAACTTAGTACATGGAAACTTCAAGTCAAGAACTTGGAAGGACCTCAAGTTATGAACAACCTACTTATGCCAAAGTATTAACACTACAAAGAACCCTTACTCTCGTGTCAATAAATGACGTCCAAAATCTGGGACAGTTCAGTGTTATCAATAGACAACAAATACCAAAAGTCAATATTTATTTAGAAATTACCAATGGATAAAGTCAATATACTAATATATTGTACAATTTGGTGATTACTGAATGAAGGAGAAATAATCTTATTTTACTCTTTTTTCATTACAGGAATAATTAAATAATTATCAATAAAAATTGAAAATTGTAATATTTGCCATTGGACATCCATCAATCAAATATTCTTCAGTCACTTTTCTCCCATGCAATAAGACGTGCGGCACTTTTATTTTACTACTATTGAAGTCATATACGAATAAGTCTCCGGTTATGTGATTTTTTTTGCTGTGTGGAAGACCATTTGGTGGCATTATGCTGTTTTTGCTCTTTGGCCGGGTTGTTGTCTCTGACAAATTTACCGTTTCTATTATCAATTTTATTTTATTTTTTTGTAGGACTCAGTTTTGCTAGTTTAAAGGACCCTTCTTACAATTTGGCTTTAATTGTTTTTCACTGTCCTAAAATATCTGTGTCACGGTCATGAAATATTTAATAGAATCAAACTTGGTCAAGTCAAGTTGAACTTAAGTTTAAATCATATCTCATTTTGGACTACATCTTTATTGATTTTTCTTAATAAAAATAATTAACTGGTTGTTGTCAGTGTTTAAACCAAGCCTATATCTTAGTGCGTATTTGTTACAGTTCCGTTTTTTTAATGGTCAAGGTTTGGTTTAAACTTTAACAATATTTGTATTAATGATTGGTTGAACTTTTGAAACTACGTGACGAGAAACAGGATTCTCACTAAGACGAGTTCCAATCTAGTCCTAGACTCATGGGAATCTGTCTTGGCTCCAAGAGTCTTAGACTCATGGGAATCTGTCTTGGCTCCAAGAGTCTTAGACTCATGGGAATCTGTCTTGGCTCACCATTTTCAAAACTGGTGAATCCAATGATGCATCGATCGAGATTGAAATAATTTGTATAAACTGAACACACATATCATCATTTTATAACAAATGTTTATTAGTAATCTGAATTTAATGTCATTGCAATGTTCTATCAGGAGACTAAAATAATAATCAAATTGAAATAAAAGTACCTTCTTCTTACTGTTAGACTCACCATGGAAAAAATGATGAGTCTCTGTACTCGCTTTCAAAAATCTTTAGTGAGAACCCGACTCGCCTTCAGAGAACCATACGAGGAGGTTAAAGTGGTTTTAGTGTTTTAAGACACAAAAGTAAAAAAAGTGTTGATTTCAAATTGTGTTTTGAAGGGACCAATAGATGTCTTGTCAAACTTGCCAGATAACGAAACCTTTTTAGAGACAACAAATTCGGCAGAAGTCCTTTTGTGCCAATAACTGTTTTTCATTGGTAACATTTGCGCCAAATTTTGTTTTCCAAATAAATCAATTGCGCCAATATTCGGAACTCATTTGTGCCAATTTTCCTGTACACATATCTGTCAGCAATGATTGATATATATATATTCTTATTTTTGGCTTAAAAGTATATATTATATACTAGTATTCGGAGATATTTCACCATGAAGATGAGCATCTGGAGAGAAATGACTTAAATGCATTTGAGAGTCCATGTATAGAGAAGAAAACTTATTGCAATGGTGAATATTTAATACAAGATATGCCATAAGAAAAGAAAACAGAAGATTTGGCTGATTATGCTTTAGCCACATATGTTGATGACACAGTGCTTTGTTTCCACAAATACACCTTGAAATCAATTAATTATGTGACATGTTATTGTTTTGGTTGCTAATGATTTGATGTGAAACAAATAGCTAAATATCCATGACCAGACTCTCCTTTATAATTAATAAAATCTATATGTGGTCAATATTACCATAGGTTTGACAATATTTACAAATAATGCCAATGATCAAGTACAGTTAGCCTCTAACTATACTTTTCGGACAAAACAAACCATCCCATTTCAAATCCGGTCATTTTAGACAAATGAAAAACAAATTGTGCCTATACTTGTTTGTCTAAAATGTATATACAATCGTTATTTGACATAGTATATAAAAGAATGAGACAATAATAAAACGTTTCATGTTCATTCACACATATTTCTGTTTTTACAAACTATATACAACAAAACACATTTTACTAAAAAAAATCCCTTATACTTATTTCGTTTGTTCGTGAACCTGTTCAGTTTCGTTGGTCCGTTCAATTGTTCGTTGTGGTTGATTTGTATGATTGGTGTACAAGCAATTGGTGTAATTGGCTCGTTATTGTCTGTCTGTTATTACTAACGGACCGAACAACTTTATGAAAATTGTGTATAGAACGAAAATATTGCATTTTTGTAGAAGACTATATATTATCTTTCATTTAAACAGATTTTTACAATACGAAAGGGTCCGTTTCTGTGCACCAATTGACAAATACGGTACTAATCGTCTCACATTATTTATTTTTTTTTCCGTTTGTCATTTCTGATAGTTATTTCATTCGAAATCATACCACATCTCATCATTTAGGGAATCCCATTTAGTATATTTCCAAAGAATATGTACCTGTCAAGTTAGGAGCCTATACTTCAGTGGTAGCGTCGTTTGTTGCTGTGTTACATATTTGATTTTCCTTCATTTTGTGTACATTGATAATGCCGCTAGAGTTGTTCTTGTTATACATTTGTGATATCGGGCCAATTATAGCTGAATGTGCGTGGTATGTGCTTTGCTCATTGTTGATGGTCGTATGGTGCCATATAACTGTTATTTTCTATGTCACTTGGTCTCTTGTGGAGAGTTATCTCATTGGCAATCAATCATACCACAATCCTGCTTTTTTTCTATATTAACAAGAAGTCATCCAGCGTATGGTTTTGAAAATATACTGCTTAAACATACCAAAGAAATAAACCAAATGTTTAGAAAAAAACGTATTAAGGTCTATATAATCAGGAAGATATAGGGTAAAATGTTATTTTTAATAACTGTTATCTGCTTTTTTTGGCTGATAATCACATGTTACATGATGTATCACTACAAAACAATTCATAGAAATGACACTTCGTAAAACATGATTGACTTTTTGACAATATTTTGGAGCCCGCTATTGCTACATATAGTTCGCATCTGTCATTTTAGCGGAATAACGGTGCCAATCATTTACGAAATGGTGACGCCCAATCATCAGTTTGTCTGTACTGGCGCGGAGACTGACATGTATACAAGTTTACGTGTATTTTTGTAACGTTCACACAGAAATCATGTAATTATCTTCGTACTTGCATGTAGTCTGATTTCCTAAACATGTATGCAGCCAGCTTTGAAGCGATTCTACGTTGTCTAGAATAAACATTGTTCGGGGTTTTTTTTCTGTCGATATTGTGGTTAATTTTTAAGCTTAACAAGTCAACTTATAATATTCGGACGCATCAAATTTATAAAATTGATTCTATTTTGTGTGCTGTCATTTACAGATATTGGTTTGCGACATGGAGAGTAAACTAGAGCTCTAAAGAGCCTGTGTCGCTCACCTTGGTCTATGTGAATATTAAACAAAGGACGCAGATGGAT
The DNA here is from genome assembly GCF_036588685.1 of Mytilus trossulus. Lineage (NCBI taxonomy): Eukaryota > Metazoa > Mollusca > Bivalvia > Mytilida > Mytilidae > Mytilus > Mytilus trossulus. Next base: position 87,711,391 of record NC_086378.1, read on the forward strand.
TCATGACAAAATTATGTTTTTGTGATGGTGAAGTGTTTGTACATCTTATTTTACTGAAGATTCTTGCTGCTAACAATTATTTCTATCTATATTAAACTTGACCCAGTAGTTTCAGTGGAAAAATGTTAGTAAAAATTTACAAATTTCAGGAAAATTGTTAAAAATTGAATTAAAAAAAGGACAATAACTCCTAAAGGGGTCAACTGACAATTTTGTTCATGTTGATTTATTTGTAGATCTTACTTTGCTGAACATCATTGCTGTTTACAGTTTATCTCTATCTATAATAATATTCAAGATAATAACCAAAAACAGCAAAATTTCCCTAAAATTACCAATTCAGGGGCAGCAACCCAACAACGGGTTGTAGGATTCATCTGAAAATTTCAGGGCAGTTAGATCTTGCCTAGATACACAATTTAACCCCATGTCAGATTTGCTCTAAAAGGTTTGGTTTTTGAGTTATAAGCAAAAAACTGCATTTTACCCCTATGTTCTATTTTTAGCCATGGCAGCCATCTTGGTTGGTTGGCCGGGTCACGCCACACATTTTTTTAACTAGGGGTGCTATAAACAGTTTCGTATAAAAAACTAGGGGTTATTCCCCAACTAAAAATAGACTTGGAGGGAAGTCCCTTTTTATCAACATAATTGGTAAAAAAGTATAATGTTTTTTATATTTGATTGTAAAAATAAGTTAATTAGCTTCAATTAAAACAGGTTGTATGATTAAAATAATTTTTAAAAATTAGATTAAATACACATGTTTTAAGGGGAGACAAACTGTAAACATCCTGTTTTTTGGCAGTGAAAGTGCAAAACTTATTTGCACCCAATGTAGCTCTTTTCGGAGCAGGCGAACGTAGCCTGAAGCATAAATTTTTAGAAAGACCAGGTAAAAACCTATGAAATTCATACAGTTTTGAATATGAAAAATGTGCATGTATCATGTCTGCATGGGTGTGCACATGGCCTGATTTCATGTTTTTTATGCATAGATTAGGCAATGTTTTTCCCATTTTCTCTGGATAAAACTTTTTGGTACTATTAAAAGTACAATTTATTTTTATTTCATCATAAACTAGAGAAAATTCTGATTTTAATGATATCTAGTTTTATACAAGTATCTTCATTAACATTAACACCACTAAGGGTCAATTATAGATGATCCCTCAAAATATGACGTCATAGGAAAAAACTGTTGATTGCACCCTAGGAACCCCAATGATGATTGCGGCCAAGTTTGGTTTTATTTGGCTCAGTAGTTTCAGAGGAGAAGATTTTTGTAAAAGATTTCTAAGATTAACGAAAAATGGTTAAAAATTGACTATAAAGGGCAATAACTCCTAAAGGGGTCAACTGACCATTTTGGTTATGTTGACTTATTTGTAGAACTTACTTTGCTGAACATTATTGCTGTTTACAGTTTATCTCTATCTATAATAATATTCAAGATAATAAGTGAAAATGTACAGAATTTCCCTAAAATTACCAATTCAGGTGAGCTAAAAAAAGGTATTGAGGTGAATTACCTGAAGAATTCAAAAGTCCATATCATTTTGAGGGTCTGGATGTTGTTTCCACAACACAAAAAACGAAATAAAGAATAAAGGAAAATTAACTCCCCCCTCCCCCCCCCCCCCCCCAACAAAAATAAAATAAAATAAAAATAAAACAATTTCTACAAGATCTACAACTCAACAACGATAGCTTAAAACTTGGGGAAATCGTATTTGAGTTTACAGGGAACAACATAAGTGTATTCGAAAAAAAATTCGTTACAGCTAATTTCCTAATGCATGTAGAGTAAGACTTTGGTTACCTTGCTTGGTATGTGTGTATATTTACAATTGTGGTATGGATAACTTTCAAACAAATTTAAATATATACTGGTTTAATAATGCCTGTGTATATTGCTTGCAGATGTCAATATTAATTACAATGCTTGATATAATATTTATACAAACAAAGCAAGCCAGTCGGCCAAAGTTTTACTCTACAAGCATTTAGGAATTTAGCTAAAAAGCGTTTTAACTTATTGCACGGAAAATACTTGGCGGCGACCAACATCAATAACAGATCACCTTTTGGGAATCGAGTTAAACACGGCCTAAAATCAAATAATGTAGAGATGAAAGCACCCAGCAGACCCTCTTTTAAGGTGCACAATTAGTATGGCATACCTGATTGTGACAGTTTATTTACTACATGTCATATTGATATCAGATACAAATATAATCATCATATCTATATGGCCTTGTGGTTATCTGCCCCTTACCATCCCTAATGAGTACAAACCATACGTCAGAATAGGCTACTTCCAACCTTATTCTTCTCATCGGACATATAGACTTATGTGAACCCTGAACAGTAGCAACATTGCCATTTCAAAAAGGATATGTGTTTATATCCAGTAACAGATCCTGAATTTTTAAAAGAGTGATTGACCCTGCAAAAAAGAAGGTGGCAATAATAAATTCGAAAAAAAATAATCATTAAAACATAAATGTTGATATAAAAAGGGACTACGGGGACGTCTATTTAAGTCACCTCTTAAACTCGCCTCTCCAAAAACATGTACAAAAGTCATAATGTATTTATAGATCTTGCCATGTTGATATTTTTTTTTGTATTTATAATTTCACAAATATATCTGTCTTAGTTTGAACCTCCACTTTTATTACATTATTATATTTTTGAAAATTTTACAACTCAACTTAAATATTGATTTTTTTTATAAAATTGAACATTATTCATTGTATGCTTTTAGACGCATTTGTGGGTACCCTGCCTACAAGTGCCCTCCCCCCCCCCCCCCCCCCCCCCCCGTTGTAAAGGGGTAGTTTTTTAATAGATATATATATAAAACACTTTTAATGGATTATTATATTACCATTAATATATAGATGTTTAACAAGGTCAACATCTGTCCTCATTTTAAAGGATTTAAAAAGGTTGGATACAACAGAAAATGATTTGGAAGAAAATTTATCAATAAATGTTTTAAATAATTCGTCATTCTTTCCGTCGATGGCACAATGTTATAATATGGGGTACAAAGTCAACAATTGTGCCAAAAATGTTACGGTTTAGTTTGAGTTGAAAAGATTTCCATTTTGAAATTAAAAAAAAAATTATAAAGCAAAGAACATTATTATTGCATTGGAATTATTATTTTAATTGTAGATATAAGCTTATAGTTTATCTTCCGTGATGAACAACTTTATGTTTAATCTATATGTAAATAATCGTTCTAAATTAAAGTGGATAATATTTAAATCAACCTTAGATAACTGTGGTATGTCCTTTATTTGGAACAAGGACGTATACTTCAAATATTAATAAGCTAGTTATATAGACGATCCTGGTTTGGAATGACCTAATTTTATAATTAAAGCCTGGCTGAAATCTATTTAGAGCAGCAACTACTAGATCATTTTTTTCCACATGCTTTTCTCATTTCTGTAAATTTTAAAATTGATTTGTATTCACTTTTTAAAATAAAATATACGAAAATGTGAGACTTCATATATTTAAGTCGAGTTTTAAAAATTGAAATCGAATGCTGTTAATAGGAATTATGATTTCTTTTTAACATATATGTATATTTTTATTTGACCTACATTTTCAAATTTACCAAAATAAATTGTTCAATTAGTTTCTGAAGATTTTTTTCCTTAAAAAACCCACTGTTACCAGGAACATGCAAATTAGAGTATATTGTTCCCTTGGGAAGCAACATGAAGTGCACTACCGTGACCAGATTTATCATGAGAAATAATGGGCTTATCAAGCTCAAAGGAGCCTCCAGAATATCATCAAACCTAAAAATATTGTGAATATATCAGAGTTTTTTCTGTATTTTTAGTTTTTAAATATATCACATAAACGCTTCAAGTATAGATTTCTCATTTTTAAAGTGGCCTCAACTCTTAAGTCTAATTTCTAAGTGCTAATCAATGATTTTCTATATCTTAAAATATGAAATTTTATCACGGATTTTTTATTCATAAACTTTCATAGTGCTTATTCCAAACTGTTAAGCAAATACACTTTAATTAAACTTTAAATTTGCGTGCACATGTTAAACTGTTGAAGACTTTCACATATAAACGCCAAATTTTCTGTAGGTAATGCACGTTGGTGTTTTATTTATATATTTTTGAATTCTGTCAAAAACTTTGTTAAGCTTGTGTTGTATAGTCTTGTAAATGATGAATCAAATGCCACTAGTCTAAATAAGTTAAGATAGTCAGTAAGATAAATCTGTTACACAATGTGCTAGTGACCTAATAGATATATATGGTGTCAGCTTATTCCATATGAGGATTCAAACTTCGCTCTCACCCTATATGGGATTTGCTGACTTCATACATATCATACTAGGTCACTAGCACACTATGTAACTAAAGATACATATATATAGAAAAATTAAAGTAGACATGTGTTTGGGTGCGATTATGTTCTTTGTAAATTTGAAAACAATCCTGTAATTTTGTAATTCAAATCAATGAATTTTCTTTCTCTATATTTTTACTTGCATTAACATTATTTTCAATAAAAGATTTTCTTCAACCACATTACAATATTTACCCTGCATCTGAATTTTCCTCTCAGAGAGCTTCACAGGTTTTCTCTATTACAGCTAAAATGGTAAAAGTGCAGTATGGTCGGATGATTTTTTTTTACAGTGACCTATTGTTGTTAATGTCTGTGTCATTTTGGTCTTATGTGGACAGTTGTCTCATACCACATCTTCTTTTTTATATTAAATGGTATGTCATATAGCTTGTTTAAAACCCTTTGTAACATGTTTCCACATTCAGTACGATTTTTTAGCTAGTCATATTTTCAGTACCGGTACTTTAATTGTACTTGATGCCTCCTTTGGACAATGGTTGGCTGCATTGACTGGTACAAAAGTAAATAAAAACAACAAACAGAATGGATTTTTCCAAGTTTTATTTTTCTTATGGCAATAACAATGTACAAGACTTAACTTGATCTGATCATTAACACATTTATTTAACACAACAACTGATTTTTTTTCAAATATGTGTGATAAGAGTTAAAATTTATTTTATCAGAAAATCCAATCATTGCTTCACACCAATCAAATTTTACATATTCGTGCAAACTCATCAATAGTGCAAAAAATAATTGTCTCAGTTTCATTTCTATGCCCTTTTTGGTAATATTTGTGTAGATTGTGCATATTTTAGAAATCCCAATTAAACAAAAAGATTTTTTAAATTCCTTGATCCCCCCCCCCAAACGAAATTCCTTTTTGAAGATTTCATACAATGAAAAGTGTTTATGATTTAATTTTGTCATTCATCAAAAAATCATCATTTCACATTTGATAATAAAATTTGAAATACATTCATGTTATACAAAAATAAGTTCAATTAAGCTTGTGAATTTCATCCTGTAGTTTTCAATTGTTAATTAAATAGAAGCAAGTGTTTATACCTAACGGTAGATATTATTAGACAAGTCAGCTGACACAGTCACATGACATAGTATTGCCACATTTTAAAATGATGAAAATGTATGAGATCATATTGAAATGGAACAACACATTATTTACATTATCACTGCTTGGCAAATATCACATCCAAAATATAAACCATCCATCTGCTAAACAGTGACAATGTCTTTTTACATATAAACATGAATTTCTTTTTGTTTAATAATGAAAAACATGAAATTTTTAAAAATGCCCTATATATTGTTTAAGAAATTAACTTCATTTGACAATTCAAAAAATATATATATATAACTCCTTTAATATCCCTGCATCTTTTTTTTTCTCTTTTTTTTTAACTTCACAACACACACAACTTTCTTCCCATACAATTCAATTCAGCAAAGTACACAGCAGTTTTTTTTTCAACTTTATAAGAGGTCATTTCAAAAATGATCATACATTTTGTTCATCTAAAAAAAATTGGAAAATCCTTCAAGTGTTTAGTACTTGAAAGTTTTTATATTATTTCATTCATTATATAAACTACACATTCCTCATTTACTTTCAATAAGCGACATTTATATGTATTGCATTACCCTGTTTGTCACACTGATATTAAGCACTGGCAATATATAAAACAAGGGCAGATAATTATCCTCCCAGACTGCCCCAAAATCCTTACATAAAAACTTTTGTAATGACCCCTTAAAATAGCAAATTCAAGTGAACAAAACATATGAAGTCACTTAGAATTTAAAAAAATTTGATAACTATATCATATATTACATATATTTCATAAAATAGAATCAAGCCCATCCAATCCTTAACTCGCAACTTTGCTGTACAGATATCTCGAAAAAAGAAGGTGAATTTCAAAGCATAAACAGATATACAGATTGAAAACAAACGTAGAGCAAAACTGCGAGTTCAATATTCCATACATATATATATATATACACAAGTTTCACTCGTAAATATATCTGTTTTACATTACCTACACACCACCTGACGAGACGTCAGTTTACTTTATTCATGGTGAAAATCTTGGATTTTCCTTTTGTTACTTCACTGAAAAACTTTTTCTATTGCACCAATTATGTCCTTTGTGATTTAATCACAAATATGACAATGTAAAACAGATCTATAATCAATAGACTTTAAGAGCAGATTGAAAGTAATGATAAAATTTGTCTCCCTTTATTGGGGTTAGGACAGTTATTTCCCCTTTGTTCAGTGTCTTTAATTTTGTATCTATCTATCTATCTATCTATCATAACAATCCTTCTGCCTATAAAGTCATTTCATTTTTATATTTCTCCTAATCTAAATAGAAAATGATAAATGTTGAATATGCTCAAACTGGCCTTCGTACCCAATAAAACTGGCCAGCAATATCCCAAACAAAAACACACAGTTGGTTATATGTTTTGATCAATTTTTGGCTGATTTATCAGGATTTGATTTTGTAACACTTAAACAAATCATTCTTATATTTTAATAGAAGAATTTATTAAATTCAGTACTAACTATCTTGTGTTATAAGTAAGTTGAGTTCATCACAAGTTTAAAGTTGCTTTTTAAGCAATTATTTTGCAACTAAGCACTATTAGAATAAAGCACACAATTATAAACTTATATATCCTATTTACATCAACACAACATGCCCTAATTTTCATAATACTGACACAATTTTTTTAAAGATAAATACTTTGATGTATGAAGGTGTTAGAGATGCCTAAAGAATTAAAGTGGTTAAGTATTAATTTCCAAGACGAATATTTGTAATATCAGGTTTTTAAGTTTAAATTAATTATTTCATATAATTTGAAGAATTCCTGTTACTCACTTCTTTCCTATGCAATATTATCTTTAAGTTGAAAAATACTACCTTTTCTTACTTATGCGACATAAACTTGAAAAACAAAACAAAAAATCCTTATCACAAATTACTCCAATTGCTTTCATACATATAGGCAGTTGTGAAAAATCATAACTAATGATGGAGTATTTCTACCTGTACTACACGCACAGGTTAAAACAGGTGTAAAACAATATACCTCATACACATAACTAAAAATTATCACTACACAGCACATGTATACACATTCAAAAATATACATAAAAAGTTAATATATAAACATATAGCACTTAAAAAGTCATTTTCAGTAAGAAAACTATATACTATGCTAAGAAATAAAAAAAGAGGCAAATAGGAAATAAATTATAAAAACCTTCAAGTCTCAGTAATAAATTATTTTTTTGTTGAAGTTTTTAAAATTTCTATAAAGATGATTCCTGATCATTATAAAAAATGTGCAACAAATTTATCAATAAAAATTATATCAATTAACAAATAGACTAAAACTTCAAATTAATTTAAAATTTTCTTCAAAATCTTAACAACAATATTTTTCACATGATTCCACAAGGTTTGCAAAATTTAGGAAACAAAATCATTCTTTAGCTTTATGCTGTCATTATAAAGATGAATGATATAGTAAATCATCTCTATACAACATGAAATCTTTGTTTATGTTAGAATAAGTAATGAAAATACCTAAGCTAAACAACATACAGACAACATATAAGCATTTTTCAGATTAAATGAAGAAATGTCACCAATAAATCACTTTATACATTCACAATCCGTCTCTCATTAACTTTGTACATTTCATATCGTACATTTTCCACAGTTGTTAAAACAATTTCTTCAGTACAAAATAAATGTCATTCATTTTTTAACGTTCAATCAAAACCATTGTACCAAAAAATCATACCAAATAAGCATTCGTCATTGTTTATTCTGTTATATTTCTGATATCCAAGTTTATTAAATTTTGAACACTAATCGAGGAAAATTGCTGATGTGTAAGTAAACCCGTGTTAAATATTCTATGACAATATTCTTACATCATTGTATTTAATAAAGTAAGTAGTCCTTGGATATCAGAAAATAAGATAAACATTTAACCTTAATCTCTGGTTCAAACCTTGTTCTTCCAATTGCAACAATATTCAATATTATCATAAACAAACAATTTTTCTACATAACAAAGCCTTACAACAAAAGCCTTAACACATAACACAAAGGCATTTAAATATGATGTAACAAATGTATTTATTTCCAAGTCTGAAATGTAGTCAATTAAATGTTTTTTGAGACTGAACGCAGAGAACCAGTTCATCAGTTTCATCCATTGTCAGACAGAGAACCAGTTCATAAGTTTCATTCATTGTCAGACAGAGAACCAGTTCATAAGTTTCATTCAATGTCATTCAATGTTAAACAAACTCCAGCAGCACCAAGTGAAACGTTTCCCTGCCGAAAATAAATGTCAAATTACATTTTTGTTTCAATCTTGACCGTTTCAATATCCAGATGTTGGCTAGTGTAACAACTGTTTTGGATCTCCACGTCATTGTTGTCGTTCTTCTTCCTCAGTGGACAACCCAGCACTCCAGCAGTGGCCAAACATGCTCCGGCCATATAATAAACAGCATTCACACTTCCTGTTGAATCAATGATCCAACCTGTAATAATAAATTATACTTTACAAGTATTTACAAATAAAATCAATGTAGAAATGAAATGGATTTTAAATGTACAAATTTATCATTCAGGTGTGAAAATTACTTCATAAAATATACATCAAGGTCTATTTATAGATTCCAATTTAGTATTTCCATATTAATGAGTTCTTTGCTCTGATAATTTCTACCTGATTAATGTATGTATTTTACCTGCTAAAGGAGAGCCGATGACTGAAGCTACACCTTGAAAGAGTATAAGTAAACCGAAAGTACTTGTTAGTCTGTGTAATCCAAACAGTTCTACCACAACTATAGATCTTAATGCCAAGAAAGCAGCTGAAAAACAAAGAATTCCAGTCAGTATCCCAATATATAATGAAACATAAAGAAAAACTTGCCTAATTTTTTTTTCAACTTATATTAATAATTTTTCTTTTAATATTTTATCAGTATAAATCAAAATTTTTCATCTAATATAAATATTTATTTTCTTTTAATATTTTATCAGTATAAACAGGGATGTATATATAAGTCCTTGGTATAAAAGACATAGAAATGAACAATTTGCAAAACAAAGTTCATCCCTAGAATACATACCTGAATATCATGTTATGTCAAAAGGTATCTTAAAACCTATTGTTTCTGAACAAACATTTCCTATTAGCTAAAAGTGCTAAAGTAATGTCATTTTTTGGCAAGGGTCTGCTGTTCCATCAATTGAACTTACCTGTACAAGAGCCAAATCCAACAGCAACTAAAGACAAATGGGTTACACTTGTACAAAATGGCCAAATAATTGTCATGACTCCAGCCAGCACCAAGGAAGCATTATTCAAAAACACCACATTCGCCCAAGGTCGATCTGCTATCCAACCAGCAAGTACCCTACCAATAGCATTTGAAAGTCCAATCACTGAGAACACAATCGGAACAGGATCTTTGTGGTCCATTAAATTTAAGGATTCTATCAAGTCTTGCAAGAAGAAGAAAGGTATAAAGAAACCTGAAAAAGATTAAAAAAAATTACATATACATTTGTTCTCATATATCTTCTAATAACAAAAGTTCTCCTGAGCTAAAAAAATAGTCAACTAGAACAAGGACACGTAATTATGTAACTGTTCTACAAACAATACAGAAATAAAACACAAAAATGTATCATACATCATGATTTCATCAAGAACATAAAGTACATGTAGTAATAATTAGTTTCTTCTAGATACAACTTGAAGATGATCCAAGAATTGTGGGTACATAGATTACACAAGCTTTTGTCCTCTGAAAAACAGTGAGTGTTGTACAAGTGTACTGATCTTACACTGAATAACTACATGTACATGTCCGCAGAAACATTGCTGTGTACTAATCTACGTTTCAATTAAGTACACATGTGGGCAGAAACATTATTGTTTACCAAACTTATACTTCAATTAAATACACATTATGGAAGAACATTTTGTACTTATCTTCTACTTCAAATACATACACATGACAGAAGAAACATTGTTGTGTACTAAATTACTAATCTTATACTTCAATTAAATACACATCGCAGGAAACATTGTTGTCTACTAATTTTACATTGATTAATATGTATTATATGATTATATAAATACACATGTCTGATGAAATATTGTTCATGTGTTTTAATCTTTATACACTGAATAATTACAAAATCTGGACACATATTGAAACATGTTTTCTATGTCACACTATAAGCTGTTACTCTGAATTATAATAAATTTCCATGTATAAAAAACACTTACCCAACATGTTCAAGAAGCTAGCACTTGCGTAAAGGATAAAGGTTTTATCTTTTAACAAACTCAAGTCCAACATATGAGAAATGCTCCTTATCCATTCGGGTACAGGATGTTCATACTCCATCATCAGTGTGCGGACACTAGCATCGTACTCAGATCCTGTCATTGCTGACATAAGGCTAGTACCAAGGATTGTTGTTGTTGGCGGAGTCAAATGATTAGAATCCAAGGGACGGAAACTATCCTGAGGTCCAAAACTTCCATTTCTTTTGACTGGAACTAGCAAACTTCCATTTTCCTTAATGTCTTTTTCATTAGGGAATTTGACAGAGTCGTCTCTACACAATTTTTCCCATGGGTCTTCCTGAGGTAGGTTATTTCCTGATTGGGGCGAGTCACATAAACTCCCACATCCACTGTCCCGTCTGCGTTCATAATCCCGTTTCCTTCGAGGGAATTCCTTTTTCTCCTGTACTGGAGTTGAAGGTTTAGAGTCAAATATAAATTTATCTCGCATAATACCAGGGATTATTTTGTTAAGTGATCGGGAACTGAATCCTAAATGTTCTTTCAGTCTGTTTATATACGAATTACTTTTGTTCATCTTGTCTATTTCAATTTTGTCAATTTTAATCAAACGATTATCCCTTGTAATTATGCAATTGTCCAGAGATCCATTTGAAATAGTTCTTTGTCGTTCTTTCTCTGCAATCAAAGCTTTCATAATGAGTCCTTGTTGGACTATTCCACGTTTCATTCTTGGAGTCCTTTTAGCCTTATATAAAGGTCTATAACAAGCACCACAGACTGCACACTGAAGAACAACACCAGCTAATATAACGGTGCCATTTTTTATGTCATACTCATCAAATATATACTTATTGAAACTACTGAACAATAATGTGCCAATACCAGAGCCACATAGTGCCATTCCTGTGGCAAAAGCTCTCTTCTTCTCAAACCAATAACCAATAATGACTATGGATGGTAAATAGATCAGTCCAAAACCAATACCTGAAATGATTCAATTATCAATTAGTACAAAATCAATATAAGATGATTGGTTAATAAACTGACAAATACTAGAAATATATTCTATGATATCTAATTCTGTAAACATTTAAAACTAATTGTAATGCAAAATGTCAGTCTCTACTCAAAAATTATTTATGTTGTTTGTTGATTGCTTTATGTCCAGTGGCTAATATTTCATACATGGGGTGTGTGGTGTAAAGGTATAAATAGTATTTATATATATGTTTACCTGTAATGATACCAAATGTAATGATAAGAACTTCAACATTTGGCGACACAGTACTGACCAAGAGACCAATCACTGAGATCAATGTCCCTCCCATCACTACCTTCCGACAACCAAATCTGTTGGCTAAAACACCAGCTACTGGACCTACAAATAACAAATTGATATGTATCATTTTTTCATCATTGTATTTCTTACTGTTTAGTTTTTATCATTAGCAGGTAATGGTCTAGTCTAAATTATAAGTTATGATGTAATGTAAAGCTATCTTTCATTTTCAGCTTCAAAACTACAAGACAATATAATCATTTGGACCAATAGTTTTCATCAATTTATAAAAACCTTAGTAAATTTCTGTTTTTCTAAAATCTTTAAGAAATATATATATGTCATGAGGTGTTTTGTATAAATGATATAATATTATTGTGAAAGAAATAAGCCGTTCAAGTGTTGTGAAAAAGCTACACTGGGTATTCAGATAACAACTGTATGTACAGTCAAACCTGCTCAAGAGACCACACAATTAAGGAAAAACCTGTGTTATATGACCATTAGTGTTAGATCCCTCAATACTGTAGTACATGTCATATAAATTGATTTAAAGACCACCTGTCTTAAGAGACCACTTTTTTTATTCTCCCTTAAGTGGTCTCTTAAGACAGGCTCCACTGTAATTCAAACTAGGTCCTTACCAGCCAGTAAGTAGCATCCAACCAATAGAGATGTTACCATGGACACCGACACATGATGAACATTGAAGAAACTCATCCATTCTTTGTGGTACATTCCTGCTGTAAAGCAGATGCCGTCCACGACCACATTGGCACAAAAGGCGGCCAGGACAATAACCCAGCCCCATCCTCCATCAGGACACCGTGAATTCCTTGGCTCTGGTTCTGGTTCAATCTCAACATCTTTTTCACTTATTTCATCAAATTTAGATCCACCCATATTGACAGAAAGGGTCATAGAGCCCTTTTACTTTTTCCAAATTACATGGTATACCCTGAAAATATAAAAAGAGAAGAAACTATACTACATTTATCTTATTCTACTAAAAAACTGCTGAAAAGGTAGCAATGATTACTTATATTATAAATGAAGTATTCTCAGTACATGTTGAGTAACATGCGGGATTTTAAATATATTAACCCTCGGCCTCAGGTACTAACCACACTATAGCAAGAAATAAAATGAAAGTTGAATATAATTTGGCTCTCAATGGTTTTTAAAACAAAAATACACTCATATATAATACTTTGTTAGGTCAGATTAAATATAAACTAAAGTTCAAAACTATGATTTATATTTTCACAAGTCAAGAAATGTTATTTCAACTTTATAAACTTCATGTGTGATCTTATGACCTTGAAAAATCTGAGATGTTCAGTACAAAGATTTCAGTATAGTTCAATTAACATTTTTTTAATAACAATTAAATAATACATCAACGATTTGACTTTGTAAATTGTTAAATCCCAAGAAAAATTATTCCACACCTACCTAGGACTACCATGTACTATAAATAACTTTTTTTTTTATCATGTCCCCATGACATACTCAATTTCTATAAAAAGGATATTTCTGGAAAAACTTCCTGAATGGGAATATGTAAGCATTTATTTTCATCTAACCATTTGACTGTGTCTTATTTATAGAACACTTTTTAACATTGGATCAGAGAGATCAGGCGATTGCACAATAACATGACAATAAACTACAAGTTATATAGCTCGGTCATTAAACGTTGTCGAATTATTAAAAGTAGCTTATTACAACAAAATCTGACGACTAGCCAATTGTTCCATGAATATTTAAAGCTAAAGTTAATGTGTCAATAGAATTTTCAATATATTCTTATTTCTGCTGATCACGCTCCTTCTGCATGATCATTTTTTATTGGTCGGTTATTCCCTTGTACCTGTAAATAAACACATGTAAATTGATCTATGAGACACAGGTAAAGTAGGTATAATACACGTCAAGGTTGACGTTTAATTGGCAGCGCTTTTTTATGAAGATCGACAGATAACGATTGACACTTAAGACAACAGACAAAAAAGTTCAGAATACAAGTTCATACACAATCGTCAAATCTTAGCCTTGTCCTACATGATTTATAACAATAGCACAATGCTTTCGTCCATAGACCTGGCAGTGAACTTCATTCAGTACACCAGGGCCATTTGTGAATATATGTACAATAATTTCTTTTATGAACCTGCCTTTTCCAGCAAACCGTAAAATTTAATGAAGCTTCAGTGGACTTCAGTGAATTTGGTATGTATCACGTCACTTTGACAACACGACACATACATCAAATTCAGGTATAATGTACTATGATATTTACGATAGCGAATTTGATTCAGATTGAGTATTTTTGATTTTGACTACTATAACAAATAACGTAATCATGTGTCCAAATTATTCTACAAATACGATTATCGGAAATAATCATTGAAGGTGCATAACATAATCGATATATAATCGATCATATTTCCTGCTAACTAATTTATAGTATATATTGTAAAATTGAAAACTTAAGGTTTGTACTCATTAATGGCGCGTAAACATCGAATATTTTAGCATCAACATTACCATGATTACCAGTTAAGTTACGTTATTTATTCACACATGTGCATGCTTATATATACATATATGTAACTGTAAATATATATTTTCTCTGTAACTATGACATGTAGTTTTGTGAGAATAAAGTTCATTCATTCCAAGATTGATATTCGAGCATCATCGATACTTTTGAAATCTATTTAAAATAGACAAAGCCGCAGTTTTTAAAACTGAAAAGCAAGCCCGATTTTCTTTGAATTAGATTTGAAAGCGTCATTGGCTTTTTTTTTTACCACTTTATTTGTTTTTGTTTTCGAAATAAGCGTATAATATTTTACATTTATAAAGATAAGTTAAACATGTAGAAATTTCAAATGATAACAAGGTTCACCGAAGTTATGTAAAGATACTAAAAACTCCCTCGTCAGCAACCACTGTGTATCAACTCTACAAGCAAGTTCAGTAACCCAAGATTACTTATTTTAAAATCCATATAGGATTAGTCTAACTAACAATTCTCGAGCTTGACAATTGTCTATAAAGACTGCCTATGGTATAAACAAAATAGCTTTGTCCTACGTATAATCCTATTGAGCAACCAAAGTTCAGTCAACTTTCAAACAAGAGAGCCGAATTGGAAAATATTTAGCCTCGAGTGTTATAAATTGGCTTTCTGGATAATTTCATGCCATTTACCGGTCGTTTTCACAAAATAATCTTTAAATTAAACAAAACATGGCGGTCATTTGATGTCGTCAACACCAAAAACTGATAAAGCAATTTAAGTACAAATCCGTGTCAACGGTCAAAGTTCTACACTGAACCTACTTGACTACTATGGATCCAACGATAAGAACAGGGGATTAAAAAAAAACTTTTTTCGGATTTTTTTAATCACATCAAAAAGCGGCGAAAATTATCATGAGCATACTGACATAGTTCTCCATTTCCCGGATGGCAGCCATAAAAACCTCCACCTTTTTAATTTCTGGACCAGCACGTAATTACTTGGAGATGGATGAGTCCAGTGATTAGTATTAGTATTTCTGGTCTGCCGATTTGCATGTTGTATAAAACACAACTGCTTCGACACCGATATCAATTCATAGCCCGGGTTTTGGCCTGTTCGGGCTACATTGGTGTAAAACAAGTACAATCAATCAATCTTTTTATCAAAACTATCATATCTGTATCCTTTTATTATGTGCAGGAATACATCTTGTGAGTTCATAAATCATTAAGGTTTTAATTGACCAATAGCTGACGTTTATTTTGCATGATCGTTTGTCAAATAAAATAATATCGGTCATAAGGTTCCCAATAAAATATGACCTGTATGATCAAAACAATTGATAAGTCTTGCTTTGATCTTTTCCCGTAACAATACCAATTATTAAGAAACAAAACACCAAATGTAGAAATAAAGAGAGGTGGTACGATTGCCAATGAGACTACTAATCACCAAAGGTCAAATAAAGTGGATACAAGTATGGGTAACCATACGACCTTCAACAATGACAGAAAACACTTAACCAGTAAAGTCAACTGTTAAAGACCCCGACATGAAAATTTGAAACAATGCAAACTAACGACATAGATTAATTTAAAACAATACACGAGAAACAATCATTGAGATGAACCAACTGAATACCATATATACTCGGACAAAGATTGTGGCGGGTTAAACATGTTACCCAACCTCCCCCCTTTTCTAGTATGGGACAGCAAAACTCAAAAGATTGCTCATACGAAGGACGAAAAAACGAGCATAAAACACAGATATATATCTAGAGCACTACAGTTACTGAAAGCTAGTTCAAAGACAATTATAACCAATATACAAATAACGGTTTTCACAAAGCCCAGAACAGTTGGACTTCAATATTCACTGGATAACAGTTTTGAGAACAGTTCTTGTTATGTATTGATATGTTTTTTTCAACGAGTTTCTTTTAAGGCTTTATTATCAGGCTGCAGCAAAGTGATCCATTCCTCACACAGAATAAAAAAACAGCAACAACAACAAAAAAGAAACAAAAAAAAATATAAAATCGTGATTAAAAATAGAAAATTAGAATCGCCGCTCTAATTACTGGACAAGATCATCAAACCCGAATCGATTACAAGTCCCCTGAAAGTACACTATACCCCTGTGGAATTTCTGTAATTCTTCCCAATTATCTACAAAGTCGATAGCCTAACTACAACAGTAAGAGACAATTAACCTAGATATGTACCGCCGTTTATATCATCTGCGTCTAAATCAATCTCGCAATAGGATAATGCATTGGAGGTTTGTAATGGTTTGATCCGCTTATAAATAATAACCCCTTTGTTACTTTTGAGTTTTAATAACAAGTACACGTGATTGTATTAACCGATTTTTAAGAATAAATTATCTGGTTGAATTTTATTTAAATTTTCCATATTCCATTTCTCTATTTTTGTGTATGGTCGTTTCTAATGGTTCGGCCAAAGGCTAGCGCAAAGTTCCTTATTTATTCATATAGTCTTTGTTCAAATCCGTTGTATGTTTATTATTTTTTTTTAAAGTAATATTATAATGATATTATATTATGCTCCTTGTGAGCCCATTTGATGGAAATAAAGCATCTTCTTTTCTGTATGAAAAAAATCGGTAGTGGTCGATGATCTTGTAATTTTTTCAATTGATTTCTAGGACGAATTTGGATTTGAGTATATGATTATATTCCTTGACATACGAATGTCCTTTTTAGTCTACTGAGCCAGTTGGCCCCAACAGAATCCTTTTCTCTGGTTAAAATATATTCAGACGATTATATAGGAGTATCTTAGTTGTAGCTTTAGTCCTGAACCGATTAGCTATTTGCTGTAACTGTAATATTGGCAGATGTTTCTTTAAGATCACCTCATCCAATAGGAAAATGAAAACAATAACACCGTTTACTTACTTAAAAATAGGATAGTTTGTGAATACAAGGAAAATATATTAAAACTTGGCGCATCCAGTTATATATCGTACCATAATATATAACAACTACAAACGAGTTTTTTCTCCTGATACTTATTTTCTCCGCAGATATGTTTTAAAACCATGTTGTTTTGATGAAATCATCGCTAACCCTTTGCTGACCCGTTTCACGGTCATTATCGACAATGAACACAACTAGGTCAAACAATATCTGGTAAACAACTCATGTGGTTATTGTAAAATGTTCACAATGAATTTGCAAGATTTGTCATGGATTCAGATCATTCCATCGTGCAATTAATAATACTTTTCTTAGATTCCGATCTTAAGGTAAACTAAACTGAATCTCAAAGATAGTTGAGAACCATCAGAGTCTTACCCATACGAATTCATTCTCAATCTATTAGGTTCCAGGAAGAGCATAACAGTGGTGTATATAATTTAGTGAACATACTTATTATTATTATTTAACACAAATAAACCTCCACAGCAAGAACTTGTAGTACGATCATATGTTGGTTAATTTTTCAATTAGCTTAATGACGATTGTTACCACCTTTTATATCACTGGGGTTAAAGCTTCAGTTTCAGTAGCAGAGAGTCGTACGATTTATTTAAACATCTTTTAAATGGTCAAATAAGACATAAATGTTTAGTAGAAAGAAAAAAATTAACGAAAAAGATAATTCTAGATTGTTAGTTTCACAACTTGATTTCACTGTAAAGCTTAAAAATGTCTAAATTAAATCCTGTTTTCGTCTTGATGATATTACACACATATTCAATCACTTACCAAGGTATGAAGACTATGAAAGCAACAGATTCCAGATTTATAAACCAACATTTTCTTCACAAAATGAATTCAATTTCAAATCTATTTTCATATTTATTCCTTCTATACAAATTCTTGATGAAAACCACGCGTACCTTTCTATCGGAAATTCACTTTACAACCAATATATTATTTGCGCATGCTCTCTACTGTATGTGACTCACAGCTGTAAAAGTAACCTTCACATTGACGTTATCACAAAGGGAATACACAACTGGGGTTTCAATTGGGGAAATTGTTCCAGAATGTGGAAATGCTAAACCATTTATTTTTAAAATGTCATTTTCACGTTAATCATTGATTTCATGAAATTCAAAATTTATTTCTAGGTTTTCAAGGCTTAAATTTTAATCCATATATGGACTGTATTATTCTAAAGTACATCTTTAAAATTTATTGTCAAATTTATTTTCGTAATTACAAAATATGGGAATAATTCATTTGAACAATTCATTATGAAAAAAGAGAAAACAAAATTAGTAAAATATTTTTTAAAACTAGTATGTACTTTCTATAATATTAAATCCTATTAGATACAGATACTTTTTATAAGATTAATGTTATTTGAAATATTTTAAATTCGAAAAAGTTTCATAAATGTTTTGTTCCGTTGTTTGCTAGTTTGATTTTGTTAGTTTTAATGGACATTCAATTTTTAGAGTTTGTCAAGGCTTGGAGTTAACGATTTTTTTTTCAACTTTATTTCTTCCTTTTAGTTAAAATACATTCTTTGTCGAGATTCACTGGTCATTGGAGCCGTTTTTAATACTTTTTATCTAGAGCCAAATTACAAGTCAACTGTATGTCTGACCCTGACCCGCAAGCTTATCTAACTTTTTGGATAAACAACTTCTAAAAGGCTGAGGCGCCGTGGAGGAACATTGTCAGGTACTTTACCAAAGCTATTAAATATGCAGATTCTTCAAGGTAATTGATTACTATAAAGTTGGAATGTATCGTAGAAAATTAGTACTGAAAAGGAGTTAAACGACAGTAAAGAGTAAACTGCCGCTTGACACAGATAATTTTTTTTTAATTATTAATAACATTTTTTTTGCGAAATGCTCGACGTGGTTCTATTGTTGCCGGCCTTCAAAGCGAAATTTGGAAAATCAGTATTCTAGTTTCATTCTAAATCTGATCCATTACGGAGAAGACATTTTGCCGAATCATCTTTTTTTCGATTTCTTACTACTAATCAAATGCACTTTAAAACTCAAACTTAATAAATCATGTGTTACATATTATGTATATACATACACATCTCCTTATTTTTATATAGGAAAATACTTGATATTGAAGTGTAGATCATATATATACCCAAACAAAGATAATTAAATCGAGAATGGAAATAGGGAGTGTGTCAAAGGGACAACTACCGCAAAGCGTTTCCACTGGAACTCAACTTTTGCTTTTGAAGTGATGAAAGATTGACGGTCCAGTTGACAATTCCAAAAGAATTACGGTCCTAAAGACATTTCTCCAACTGCCTTTATCGAAGCTTAAAAACACATTAATTAGCTCATCATATATACCAGGATAGAAATTTCATATTTACGCCAGACGCGAGTTTCGTATACAAAAGAGTCATCAGTGACGCTCGAATCCTTATCATAAAAAAAAATCCACAAGAAATCGTTACGTTTCGTAAGAAAAAAATTCCACAAACGCAGCGTCAATCTTCTTCTGTATACAATCGTATTCATTTGCATTGTTTCTCCAACTGCGTTTCTTTTGATGATTAATTGCTAAGATTGACAGCAATGGAAAGTTAATAAAAATCAATACAACAAATACTCTAATCATGTCCGATTTCAAATATTGTCAAGGAAACCCAATTTTCTGCTGACCAATATCTTCCTTCATTAATGCGTAGGAATACTGCACTGGTCTTGAGAGGTCGAAGAGGTGTGTTGTGTTTAACATAATTACAACATGGACAATTTTCTAGATTGCAGGTTAAAAATCCTCGGAAGGTGAGAATTGACCCTAAAATAATATTACATTATGTGAAGGGACAAACTACCCTTGTGCGAAGGACACACTGACGTATTCAAGTAAAAACTTGGGATCTAAATTTATTACTTTTCTGAGAAAAACGCTATTATTTAGGCCAATATACATTCCTTCAACTATTTCTTTCAAACCTATTTTTTAACATCTACGGCCCTAGCTGGGTGGCCTGGAGCTTGTGTCCCAAAATAATTTGAAAAAAAACGGCGATCGTAGCGGTGCAAAATTATTTTTGATGATTCTCTAATCTTAGAGAGAGGGACATAAGTTTACAAATCTAAACATTATCCACCACTGCTTCAAATGATTAAGTCTCTATATACGGTGAAATTTCAAATATCATAACTTGAAAAAATTATGTTCTTTGGAAAAGGATAAAGCAAGAGCTAGAGAAATGGGACTGAGAGGGAAATCTTTTAATTGCTTTCAAAACTTACGAAATTGTTTTTTTAACAATGTTAAATCTCTTCTTTTTTTATTTACAGAAAATAAAACATATAATGCAGAAAGTTAACGAGTTAATGCATCCCAAGATTTTGGTTCAAATGGAAGTAAACTTTTACTTCGATTAAATTTCTGCATTTGTCCAAATTCTTTTGAAAGCTATACTACAAATTCAAACGAATCAGTCAAAAATTTAAATATTTGGTCCGTATCATCACATTTCCAGTCTGTTCCTAAAACATTTACATCTTATTATATAGCCCAAAAGCCTAACTGCACAATATGTCTGACAGAATGGCAATCCGTATTTTCTTAAAATTTACACTTGCAAAAAACTTTATTTGCAAGCTCGGCATACTACTCTTCTGCAAAGCAATACATAAAAAACTTAAAAAGTAACGCTCGTCCAATATACCAAACATATACAAAAAAGCCGACTTCTTTCATGTGTCTTTGTTTTTATCTTCATAACAATAAGTATACTTTTGGACGACTTCTACACTTACTGTACACACACAATAGTTACACATAGATTAAACTAATACGATTATTTGAGAATTGTGAGATATTGAATAGGTGGAGTGCTCATGAATATATAAAATGAACATGTTGGAAAATTCCTAATTTATTCCAACAAATAGGAAATTCCGATTTGACAGATATTTTTTTCAGTTGGTGATTACTTAGGACAATGAAATCAGTTAACAATCATGAATTTCGTATGTTTATTAATCATCTTTGTAATATATCTAGTACACATTTGGAAATTACCCCTGTCACAGAGAGGGCCTCATCGGCATTAGCGCCTACGGTGTTGAAATAAAGTAGTTATTTTTGCCACAATTACAAAGTAACAATTAAATACAAATATCTATACACATAAGTACAACATTTATCAACACGATTGCATAAAAATATAACATAGACTATAGATATTTAAAGCAGATTTTAACAAAGAAAAAGACTCTCTATGCCGGTATCGATCTGCGGTTTACAAATCAGCTGATGTCGGTAGATCCACATGAAACAAAGAAATCACGAAACATATCAATGATACAATCTTTTAAGACACAAAAATAATTTAACAACACATACCTTGATGTTTAGGGTTCTCTAACAATTATATTTCCCTTAATATTTACATATTAGTCCATGAAAAACTAACATTTCGTTTATAAAATCTCCCGTCTCTTAACTACACACACCGCTAAACCGAACAGCTGATCGCGAGGTCACCTTGCATACAAAAAGAGGAGTTAGCTGAGACGAGCAATATGATTGGCTGGCAGAATGTGATGTCATAAAAATGAAATATATTAGCCTATTTATATCGCACAGCTCAATATCGAAGAAAAAAGAATAAAATTCTGCAAAAATCAGATATTTGTCAAATGCACAAAACTTTTAAATTCGACATTTGTTAATATTTAAAACAATGCACTGAAGTCTTTTTACTTTGCAAATTTTTCTTTGAATGCTTTTTATAAGCGGTATTTAGCAAGCATACACACAACCCATCCATTGGAAAAAAAACCCTGACCTTTAACTCAACCTAGATTTAAATCTAAAAATAAAACGTTCTGCTAGGGATTTTCTTTAAATTTTAAACAACGGTGAATCGGCAAGTAAATGACTTGCATCAGCACTAACTTTAAGACTGCTTTATGGCGAAATCAGCGGATCGACGACTTTCTATAAACAGAATGAGAGTAACATCTTTTGATTAGTCCTTAAGAATTGACCCGTGGAACGGACAAGACACATGGGAGAGGGAACAGTCCGTATTTCCCAAACAGAATTTTTAAAACAGATTGATTCAATGACACATTAATGGCATTATTTTCGGTTCCACAAATTGAAGACTTGGAATGTTTAACTCCCACGAATTATGTTCTTTACGGGGGGAGGGTGTGTGTGCGTGTGGGGGGGGGGGGGGGGGGGGGGTAGGGGGTACATTTTTTTCTCCAGGACACTCCGGCAATAATTATCAACTTAAATTAGAAAAAAAAAGAATGATTTCAATGTCATGCAGACAGATCTTTTATAAATACATTATTTTCAATAGGATACCGTGCCCCCTCCCCCCAATTAATTCCCGTTTGAAACGATTTCTTCTTAAGTTATTTTTTTAGTCACGCTTCTTGCACCTCAAAAAAACTTCAAATCTGTTTGATCTTTCACGAAGGGAACGATAATTCGTCTCTGTGTCTGCCGGTGTGTTTAAGGGGGGGGGGGGGGGGGGGGGGGTTCGGACGAACGCCCCTTGAAAATAAATAAGCACTGTTAAAGTCAATGTTCTGTTCAAATTGTGACTGTTAAAGTCGAGTTTGTGAGTCCAACGAACCCCCCCTAGGAAATTCCTGGCTACGGGCCTGGGTGGAAAGGGGGGGGGGGGGGGGGGGGGGGGGCTGGCTATTTTTTCGCAATCTGATTAAAATTCAACTTCCGTTTCACGTTTAGAACCAAATGAGCATAACGATATCAGAGATTTAAATCGGGACAACCAATTTGTCCAGCTTCAGTTTGTTTAAAAATACAAACATTATGGATAAAGATGTTTTCTGAAAGCAATTTTTTACTGTCATCAAACAATGGGCCATTCCAGTTAATATCTGCTAAAGGGGGATGTATGGTTCTTTCTAAGGGGTGCAAAATTTATACATCTTAGGGGTGATTTTTTTTGTTTTTTCATCTGACAGGTACACTTATATGCAAAAAACTTCTGAGGGCCTTGCAGCAGTAAATATTTAAAAATAATTACATCTTAGGGGTTACAAAAATGCCTAGAGTATGTCAGATCTTAGGGGTGCTTTGGAATGTAGACAGTTTCGTATCATGCATTATCTGGTATTTTATTTAAAATTCTGATGGGTAAAATCCTTGCAGCAAAAAATTCTGATAAGTCATTTTTCCCATGAAAGCCCATCCACCAACATGAACATAAACTCTACATCTGATAGGTCTTAATTTTTTATATATGATAGGTAGTTTTTCATGATTTTTATTTCTGATATATACGTATAAAAAAAAATCTCCCCATCCATTCCCACCTGTCAAAAATTAACTGGAATGGCCCAATTAGAATACAAACATATCCCCAAATTGGATCAATGGTCAGTGCCTGTATAAACTGGATTTTAGTGGCAGCGGATTAACATACATTTTGTGATTTATGAAATATATTATATACATTCTGTTGTGAACATGTTTATGCAATGTTCAGTGACTTGTCGAATTTTCGTTTGTCTTTTCGGCTAAGGCTATTGCCAAAGGCTTATTAATGCCAAAACAAATAACTATATGTTCATAAACTGACCACAAGACACTGACCGACCGAATTGATTTTGCCTAATAATAAACCAACACATTTGATAACATAGATTTGGATACGATTCAAGAAAGGGATAAATAATGTGTTAAAGTCCAAAGACTCTCTTGTAATATAGTATGGATAAGAGCAAGAACACATTTAATAAGTTCAAATAAGTTTCAGTAATAAAGGACATATTTCTTATGCTTATAAAACACAAGAGTGCACACGCTGAAATGTCTCGCCTTCTTTACTAATCATTGATATTATGTTGATAGACCGGAATATAGTGCTTTATTACAACTGTCACATAAATTCAACATTAACCAAGAAGACGAAACATTGATCAATGAACCATGAAAATGAGGTCAAGGTCAGATGAACCATGCCAGGCAGACATGTACAGCTGCACACGCTGAAATGTCTCGCCTTCTTTACTTATCATTGATATTATGTTGATAGACCTGAATATAGTGTTTTATTACAACTGTCACATAAATTCAACATTAACCAAGAAGACGAAACATTGATCAATGAACCATGAAAATGAGGTCAAGGTCAGATGACCCATGCCAGGCAGACATGTACAGCTGCACACGCTGAAATGTCTCGCCTTCTTTACTTATAATTGATATAATGTTGATAGACCTGAATATAGTGCTTTATTACAACTGTCACATAAATTCAACATTAACCAAGAAGACGAAACATTGATCAATGAACCATGAAAATGAGGTCAAGGTCAGATGAACCATGCCAGGCAGACATGTACAGCTAACAATTCTTCAAAACAACAAAGATAGTTGACTTATTGCTTATAAATTAAAAAAAAACCAGACCAAAACACAAACACTTTTAAAACACTTAGCAATGGACCGTGAAAATGAGGTCAAGGTCAAATAAAACCTGTGTAACAGAAATGAAGATCATAAAATATTTCCATACACCAAAATAGTTGACCTAATTCATAAAGTATCAGAAAAATAGACCAAAACTCCAAAACTTAACTTTGACCACTAAACCATAAAAATAAGGTCAAGGTCAGATGACACATGTTACTTGTACTCGGAGAAAAATTTGAGGTGAAAATATGGCATTTTAGCCATAGGGTCCACATGAACCTTAATAAAGTGTCAATTAAAACTCGCCCTTACACAAGCATGCGGCAGGTGTGTTTGATTTGTCAATTTCATTTTGGTCAACATGGTTAGAGGAATATCTTAAAGTCATAAGAAACGAGTGACCGGTGAAAAATAATGTTCTTCCAATTCTTGAACCAATGAATACAAACATCATAAACTTAGTCTTCTGTGCTCGAATTTATCATTTTTTTCTTGTAAATTTCGTATAATTGTCTTTTTTTTTTTCAATCGGTCAGTGTTGTTGTGAAAATATGGCAGGTAATTAAAGTTCGTGTTTTGAAGCCGAAGTTTAACGATTGTCACCTGTTTGTCAACAATTGACGAAAAATAAACAAAAAAGCATGGAAATAGAGCACGTGTTTAACATGTAAATTCAGATAATAGTTTATTTTAAGGACATCCATGCGTATTGTGGTCACCGGATTTTTACGAGATGGGTCACACTGAGGTCACCTTGCATACGGAAAATATGTCGGGGGAATTGCTTGCTGGAAGGAAGCTATTCAAATAAAGTAAACTTCTTCTAAATATGAATAAATTAAAGAATTTTCTTCAGAAAAAAGTATATGTACATAATTTTTATAATGAAAACTATCCATTGAGTTATAAAAATCATATGCATTATTTTTTTTTATTTGAGGTTTCTTATGACTTTAATATTATATGACCCAACTTAGTACATTTTTACACTTTCAACACTCGCCCGAAAAACACTCATCAAAATTAAAGATTTTTTTTTAAAATTAAATAAAGCATAATGTTATGTAAATTACACACGTAAAACAATATAGTTATAGATGAACAGAGGTGATTGATTGAAATGAAATTATAAAAATCAAACACACCTACAGCTTGAAAACATATTGTGAACTAACTTGTAAAACTGGTTTTACAACATTAAAATAATGTTCCTACTATTGATAGGTTCCCTGCTTTACTATTGACTCCACCCAAAGTAGACGGTAGTAAGTTTCTAGGTTCATCAGCATGCAAGCAAGCAAGCTAACCAAGTCAACCATGCAGTGGGGTCTATCTTTATGCCTACATATTCAAGTCAATGCAGGTAAGTGATTGTAGATGTACAAACAGATAAATGAACACGTTATTACCTTTGTATTCCCCATTACGGGGAATTTGATTTTAAATTATTACGTATGTTCACGCAGGATTCAGATACAACCGAGTTTTGAGAGAATATTCGTGCCATTTTGATATTTTCAACAGAATATTATTTTTTGAATAATTTGTACGATCTAGAATTTTTATTTCAAATAATCGCCATCTCTTTGCTAGGTAATTATATCCCCGCTTTAAAAAAAGGGGGGTATACTGTTTTACCTCTGTCTGTCCATCAGTCCGTCCGTCAGTCCGTCCCATGAAACTTTCGTCACATTTTTCTCAGGAACTACAATAAAAGGATTTCTGAAATTTGGTTTCAGGGTTTATCTAAGTCAGCTATACCGTGTGATGCGTTTTCAGATTGATCACTTGACAACTTCCTGTTTACCGAACACTTGTTTGATTTTACACATGATAGCAAAGTTGAAAATTTTCGTCACATTTTTCTCAGGAACTTCAATACAAGGATTTCTGAAATTTGGTTTCAGGGTTTATCTAAGTCAGCTATACCGTGTGATGCGTTTTCAGATTGATCACTTGACAACTTCCTGTTTACCGAACACTTGTATGATTTTACACATGATAGCCAAGTTGAAAATTTTCGTCACATTTTTCTCAGGAACTACAATACAAGGATTTCTGAAATTTGGTTTCAGGATTTATATAAGTCAGCTATACCGTGTGATGCGTTTTCAGATTGATCACTTGAAAACTTCCTGTTTACCGAACACTTGTATGATTTTACACATGATAGCCAAATTGAAAATTTTCGTCACATTTTTCTCAGGAACTACAATACAAGGATTTCTGAAATTTGGTTTCGGGATTTATATAAGTCAGCTATACCGTGTGATTCGTTTTCAGATTCATCACTCGACAACTTCCTGTTTACCGAACACTTGCATATTTTTACACTATTAATATTATCCACTTGCGGCGGGGGTATCATCAGTGAGCAGTAGCTCACAGTTTTACTTGTGGTTTATAAATACGATCCAGAGGAGCAGACCGGATCGTCACCCTTGGCTAGCGAAGATGGCGTTGTCAGTTTATTTTCAATTTACGAGTTTGTCTGTCCCTCTGGTATCTTTCGTCCCTCTTTTATTAAACGCAAGTGGCTCAATTGCTGACTTGTCAACTATCTTTCTTCATGCATTGATTTTGTTTTGCTGTTTACAGATTCAAAATATCTATCTATTTCAGTTTAGAAATAATAGGCTAACACTTAAACAAGAGGCTGTCACAACGACAGCAAACCGAATTTATTAACATTTATTTGTGTCCTGGCAATATCACAAGAACCATTACTGATGAATGGTGAAAGTGAAAATCGTCAATATCAAATTTGACCTCCATTTTGTAGTCAGTATCAACATATTAAAATTTGAAAAGCTTAGATTGAATGGTTCATGAGTAAATGCAACAACGTGAATGGAAACGCTATTTTAAGATTTTTCAAGAACCATAGCTCCTGAACGGTAAAAGTCAAAATCGTCATTATTGAACTTGACCTTCATTTTGTTGTCAGTAACAACATATTAATTTTTTTAAAGGTTAAGTTGAACGGTTCATGAGTATATGCACGGACACGACATTTTAAAAACTTTTAAGAACCGTAACTACTGAACGGTAAAAGTCAAAGTCGTCATTATTGAACTTGACCTTCATTTTGTTGTCAGTAACAACATATTAAATTTTTAAAAGGTTAAGTTGAACGGTTCATGAGTAAATGCACGGACACGACATTTTAAATTTTTTTAAGAACCGTAACTCCTGAACGGTAAAAGTCAAAATCGTCATTATTGAACTTGACCTTCATTTTGTTGTCAGTAACAACATATTAAAATTTTAAAAGGTTAAGTTGAACGGTTCATGAGTAAATGCACGGACAAGACATTTTTTAAACTTTCAAGAACCGTAACTCCTGAACGGTAAAAGTCAAAATCGTCATTATTGAACTTGACCTTCATTTTGTTGTCAGTAACAACATATTACAATTTTAAAAGGTTTGGTTGAACGGTTCATGGGTAAATGCACGGACAACATTTGGTGGACGCCCGCCCGGCCGCCCGACCGCCGTACATCCCCAAATCAATAACCGACATTTTTGTCACAAAAATCCGATTTAATAACAATATAACATGTCATTTGAGGGCTGTAACTCTGTTAAGAATAATAGTAAATCTGTTTTTAGAAAATAACACACATAAAGGTCAAGCAATACAGACAAAAAATGATGCAATTAAATGCAATACAATGCAATGCAATACAAAACAATAAAACATATTTTAAGAAAGAGTTTAATTTACAAATTTATGTAAAAAACACAATGATCATAAACTTGTCTGACATAGGTCTAGCCCCTCAGTTCTAAAGACTGCTTAATGAAGACTCCAATATGAGAAACAAGTTCAGGGGGAGGAGAGTGTGGTCTATAATGTATTTAAGTTTATTAAATGCATCAAGATGTTGAAATAATGGTACACAATCAATTAGATAAGCAAAGTGAAACAAATTTGAAATTGCGATGCTATGTTTATGTCACAATACAAAAAGAAATGAAACTCGTCATCAGCTAGGAATCCACATTTTTTACTTTATCATTTATGCAATGGTTTCGATTAATCTTTGTACCTATAAATTTTGATATGTAAAATGTACATGATATATCTATTCATTTTGATACGTGTATATAATTAGCAAAAGAACTCGAAATAAATCGGCAGGGCGGGGGGGGGGGGGGGGGGGGGGGGGGTGGGGATTGGGGGCTTGGAGTCTTAGTTTATATCTATAGAATTTTTTGATACTTTGTCAAAATGTAGTTTATATATGCTTCTTTTACCAAAATATAATAAAAAGTATGGGTCACCGTGCTTTTTTTCACGCTACCGATTGAAAAAAATTGTCAGATTTTGTATAGATTATACATTATACATGGAAAACCAAAATTTGGGTGACAAAAAGAAAACTTCACCGCAACCGAAGTAGTTCGTGCCATATAGTTTTACCCTTGTCCGAAATTCCGAAATTCCGTCTTTCTGTACTTCCGTCATGACGCAACAAATCATTATACGGAGTTTTTTTTCTAAACGCCTTCAAATATTGGGCTGATTTTTGGTATGTGAGTTAACCATGATAGGTTAAGCTTAGTTTCGTTCCGCCCCGCTTATTTTCGCTGAAATTACGGGCTTTGGACTTTGATAAATTATTGAAAATCACAGTTAAACGGATTTTTTCTCTATTCCCCTCCAGATTTTGAGCTGATTTTTGAGATGTGTGACTTCCATCATGTTTGTGTCCACATGTGTTTATATTGAAATTGCAGATTTTTCAACTTTTTGGGACGGGGCCATTCGTGTCGCTTTGACACATCTAGTTTATAATCCAAAATGGAGGAAGACACCCGAGCTATCTTAAGGTCGAGCAACTCTTTCAATCATTTTGATAATATTGGTATTTTTGTAGATCGTATATATATCGTGATAATTTTCAGCTGTTCACAATTTGATATCTATTTTGACTCAGACTCTCATTTTTGATTTATTGCATACACAGACATATATCCAAATTAGAAAAAAGTCTTAGGATAAACAATCAACAATGCATGGACTCGATAATGTGTACCATCATTTCGTATGTACTTTTTTTTTGTCTCAACGTCATTTAATAAACTACATAGACAAAGACGACCTCCGAAGACTTCTGATGGTCAAATAACCAGAAATAAACAAAATCTAAATATTGTTGATGTTGTTATTGGTAGGCTGTAGTAATTGCGCCTAAAATTCATATAACATAGATATTATATAGATATAGGAAGATGTGGTGTGAGTGCCAATGAGACAACTCTCCATCCAAATAACAATTTAAAAATTAAACTATTATAGGTTAAAGTACGGCCTTCAACACGGAGCCTTGGCTCACACCGAACAACAAGCTATAAAGGGCCCCAAAATTACTAGTGTAAAACCATTCAAACGGGAAAACCAACGGTCTAATCTATATAAACAAAACGAGAAACGAGAAACACGTATATATTACATAAACAAACGACAACTACTGTACATCAGATTCCTGACTTAGGACAGGTGCAAACATTTGCAGCGGGATTAAACGTTTTAATGGATCCAAACCTTCTCCCTTTTTCTGACACAATAGCATAACATCACAACAGAGAAAAAGTATCAATTGGCAGACTTAACTCAATCAAAAAACGTATGTATGTATGCTCAGTCCATAATTTATTTTTAGTATTACATTTTGGCGAGTAATTATATGAAACTGTGACGAACAGGGTTGACTGTGTTTAAATAAAGTATGTATAGGGGGGGGGGGGGGGGAGTTCACAGAAAAAAGTTAATTGGAAAATGAAAATAGCAACAACAAAAATTAAAAGTTACTTTTTACTGCTAGTTTTATAAATTTTTTTATAAATTTCATCTGGCTTTTTAAGTTTGTGTATCTGTGATATATATATATATATATATTTATAAAAAAAAATAAAGTTTATAAAGAAACAAGACATGTGCAAGTTAAACGCTACCAATGTAAGGACGTCTCCTAAATCTAAATAGATAGTAACCACGTGCAATGGAATTTTTCTAGGTCTGTTTGATTTCATATTGTAGGATCAAAAGTATGTCTCCCATCGTGTTCATCTGTTTAAAGCGAATTATTATTTTAATTTCATTAATAATTGAACGAAAAACATATCTCGTAGTTAATGCCCATTAAAGGGCAACAAATTCTTACTTATGAAGTCCACGATAACGTATTGTAACAAGCTGGATACCGGTATTAGATTTTACTCGATCATATTCGTCAGTCACAACTTGGACGTATTATATTGTCAATCTAATATTTCCATGATTACAATAAAGAAAGTACTACCTAGTAACAAGTACTGAGACTTCATGGCCGACCTGCATTATATAATTACTAATTTGTTTTATTATTCAATTATATGTTACATAAATATTTAATAACTTAACTTTACATAATGACACTAATTATTATCTATTATCTAATTTTGCCAAACATCACGTGACATAATCAAAAGTAATCTTAATGTAATAAATACTTTTTATCTTAAACTATCCAAATCATATACTTATTAAACCCTAAATAAATAACATAACATTTCAAAATCTGTGACGATTTTTTTTATCACGTTCATTATTTCTTAATCTCATTTTAACTATTTTATCCGACACTGAAAAATATCAATTTATAGAACTTCAAAAACGATTGCTAATATGACTCTTGTCTACAAACTGCGGTATAGGCCAAGGACGCGAGTGGAAGCAGTCGTATTTTGGACTTACCATCAGGGTGGGAATTTAATGATTTAATTCAGTGATTTTTAAGGTGGATTTGGATACAAAAATATAGAGTACTTTTAAGGAAAAAGAACGTTAAAACATATAAAATGAAGACTTAATATATATGTAAGAAGATATAGAATGAGTGCCAATGAGACAACTCTCCATCCACAAGTCACAATTTGTAAAAAGTAAACCACGAGAGGTCGAAGTACGTCTTCAATACGTAGTCTTGGCTCACGCTCTCGTCTATATAAAAATTAAATTAATATTTCAAAACAACATTTGGTCCTGCAAAAGTTTTCAATGAAACCTATTAATACATAAATAAAAAGTAATACCATAGTTATAAAATGAAAAAAACAAAAAAACTTACCGAACCTTGCATGTCTAGTGTCAGGAAAGAGGGGATTTCCTGATTAACAAGGTGTTATAAATAGAAACTGCACTAAGAATATGATGCAAGAACGGGAAGCATAAACCACATCTAACAAAGCATGTACGTTTGAGATTTAAATGCTTGTATAAGCTTGAATATAATACCGTTGGACAAAAAATCCTTTTTTTTTTATAAACTTAACAGAAAGTATATTGACCGTTTGGAAACCGAGCAATATTTTTTTTCTCAACCGGGATGGCTTTTGTTTTTTTAAAGGGGTTTCGTTTGGTTGAATAGGTTGTTATAGTTGGAAGCTTCATGCGATCAGGATATCGATGTTTCTCAAGCAACCACCACCAAAAAATGAAAAAAATATACAAATAATTTCAAAAGAGAACAAGGAATAAACACACATAAAAAAGCATCTTATCATTTTTTTTTACTTTAAAATGTTGAGGATATTTTCTTCATAAAATTTCATTGACCTTTCATCAAGAACAAGAATCCGTTGTAAAATTAATATACGGCATTGTCAAATAAAGAAATTGAATAACAAATAAATTATTGTATTCATTATTTAAATCTTATTCACAATCAAATGAAACAAAAGGAAAACTTACCAAAAACTCTGCACTTCTTGACATGTAGGGTGTCAGGAAAGAACGCAGTTTCCGATAAGCAATGCGAAAATAAATAGAAATTGCACTAGGAATATGATGCAAGAACGGAAGGCATATGCAACACACCTAAGGTGCAGACCATTTATTTCTTGCGGGGATTGGTTGTTATTGTTTGACTTCTTGAAAAAAGTGTTCGAGGAGGGAAGTAAAAAGGTAGTTTTAGTTAAAAAAAAAAACAATAAAAGATGAGACATCGAGTTGAAAAAGTTCTTATTCTTGCATGATGTTGAAAAAATGGTTTGTTATTGTAAGTCGGAGGAAAATGTTTGTTCCGAAAATAGTCCGCATTACCCCACAATTATAAATGGTCCATCATCAACTATATCTATTACAAAGCATTTATATTTTTAATGTTCACAATGTTCAGTAGGAAAAAAACATGTTACCCCTTTTAAACATTTTATTATAAACTCTGCAGAAAAAATAAGGACTGTCTGAAACCGAGCCACATCTTGCACATGCAGGGTGGCTCATACTATAAACCGAGCCATCATTTTTATGGCTGACTGGCTCTCAATTTACATCTTTTTCAGCGGAATTAGATAAACTAATTCACATATAACCTCTCTAGTTTAAGGGTAGAGTGCGTGTACATCGAAAACCGTTCGAAGACACGAAAGACTAAATGCGGAATACAGATTGACCAGCTGTTACAACTTTCCTAAATTATATTTCTATAAGTATTTCATATAAGATTTAAATAACATTGTCATATATGGAAGATCAATTATAATATTATGATTGAAGCATATTGTATCGATTTCTTCATGGTAAATTAGACTGAACAAATTGCCATTTGTGGTTTATTTTTTCTGTCTTAGTCATAGATAAATACAGTTGAAGGTCATGCACTTCAATCTGGTTTATGCATTCTAATAAACGTAATATGATAACGATATTAGACACACGTAAAAAAGTTCATGGTCAGATTAACATTGCCTTATGTTAGATGAAATGAAAAATTCAATTGATTTCACGTTTGTGTTCATGAGTGAAAGATGGAGACTTAAAGACCATAGGGTTATTATGATAATGTAGTCTTAGATGCATGATTTTTTAATTTGTTGTTAGTGACTTTGAACTAGCCGTCAGTTAACTGCGAGTACTCTCAGATCTGTTTCTAGGATCTTTTTGTTGGGATATTGTTGGCCATGTTCACCTGTATTTTTGTCCATCTGATGAGTTGAGCCTTTTCCAACTGATTTTTATAGTTCTTTCTTATGTTGTACTGTTACACCACTGTCCCAGGTTAGGAGGGGGAGATCCAGTTAACATGTTCAACCCCGCCATATTATGTAGGTATGTGCCTGTCCCAAGTCAGGAGCCTGTAATTCAGTGGTTGTCGTTTGTTTTTGTGTTACATATATTTGTTTTTCGTTCATTTTTTAAAATGAAGAAGGCCGTTAGTTTTATCGTGTGAATTGTTTTACAATGTTATTTCGGGGCCTTTAATAGCTGACTATGCGGTATTTGCTTTACTCATTGTTGAAGGCCGTACTGTGACCTATAGTTGTTAATTTCTGTGTTATTTTTCCCTTGTGGAGAGTTATCTCATTGGAAATCATACCTCATCTTCTTTTTTATATTATAATATTTGTCTATCAGGTTGATAACGAATATTTCAGTTTTGATAGACAACCCAAGAAGTCAACAGGTCTTTCTTTTGTCATTGGAAAACAACTGATATTTTTTGGTCTTTATATGGCCTTGACCTTCTACAAGTTTACCTCTACATTTATAGGGGTCTTCTTATGAATCCCATACCAAGTATTATAACTTGTTTTCAAGGTATTATCTAGAAACCAAAATTGACAGGAACGACAGGTTAAAAGGTTTATGTCCCTGTTACTACGTAGGGTGGCGTATGATAACAGGAACAGCAATAAAACCGCATTATCAGAGAGAGGACACGTGAACAGTATCATTACATTAATGATCGTACTGCAGTGCATGTGAACTGATATGAATATGTATGAATACAAATTACTGTCAAATACCAAAGTCCATATTATTCATATTAGTTAAGTTTACCACAAGCACGACTACAAAATAGCAAAATGTTGCATCAATACTAGCTTTGAAGTTTTTACCACATCCATTGTATTAAGCGTGTTGTACACACTCACGTCTAACAGGTGGCGGTGCTTTCTAAGTACTACACCAGGTCGTACAGTACATGCAATTTAACTTAGTACTTACGATAAATAGACAACGATATATGCATAATTTACTGTAAACAAAATGGCCTTGTATGAAACATATTTTATAATATTATGATCAATTCTGATAAGTGATTTGTTATTTTTGAGGCCTTCTTATGGGACTTATAATATATCGTCCAACTCTTATAATATACTAAAAATTATACATATCAAAAGGAGTTGGTTCAGTAAGACCCCATTTTGGCCCCAAAATATAGCAGTTTTACAAAATTGTGAAATTGTAATCTTTAAGCTATTTATTGGGAAAAAAAGAGGGACGAAAGATACCAAAGGGACAGTCAAACTCATAAATCTAAAACAAACTGACAACGCCATGGCTAAAAATGAAAAAGACAAACAGAAAAACAATAGAACACATGACACAACATAGAAAACTAAAGAATAAACAACACGAGCCCGAAAGTAGAATGCATCTGCTACAACAATATAGGCTTTTTTTGACAATACAATGTACAGATATCGGGTACTAGCATCATTAAGTCATGCTAAATAACTGAAATCTTTAATCTAAAATGAAAGTGGCCGCATTCGTGTCAGTCATTCATAATATTGAAATGTAAGTTGTAGTTGATGATAATACATATCATATATAAAGGTTGAGGATGAAAACGGATGTGGCCACTTTGATTTTTGACAAAAACCATCTGAAAAGTGACGTTTTTTGGCATATTTGATAGATTTTTCATATTTCAGCTTGAATTGGAGGCTTTTTAGGGACTAAATCAGTTAAAACTTTCACGAAAAGTAATCAGATTAATTGAAATAGACACTTTAGTGTTGAAAAGTGTCCAATATCTTTCGTTAGATGAACTTGAAATTTGAGGCCAAAATCGGCCCATTACCGGACCTACTCCTTTACTGAAAATTCATTGTCATCAAATCAGTGAATATTTCCCTTTTTACAAGTGGAAAAGAAAACGTTTTGATAAAAAGTATTCAAGAAAAAACTAGAATTAAAACAGAAATACCCGGCTATGAAACTATCATTTATTTAAGTATTTTTAGCTGTATACGTCACTCGAACACGTGACTCGAAGTGTTGTTCATGCACAAACCACTACTAGCTGTATACGTCACTTGAACACGTGACTCGAAGTGTTGCTTATGCACAAACCACTTCTAGCTGTATACGTCACTCGAACACGTGACTCGAAGTGTTGTTCATGCACAAACCACTACTAGCTGTATACGTCACTTGAACACGTGTCTCGAATTGTTGCTCATGCACAAACCACTTCTAGCTGTATACGTCACTCGAACACGTGAATCGAAGTTTTGCTAATGCATGTACAAACCCCTTCTAGCTGTGTTCGTCACTCGAACAAGTGACTCGAAGTGTTGTTTATGCACAAACCACTACTAGCTGTATACGTCACTTGAACACGTGACTCAAAGTGTTGTTCATGCACAAACCACTACTAGCTGTACATACGACACTCGAACACGTGACTCGAATTGTTGCTAATGCACAAACCACTACTAGCTGTATACGTCACTCGAACACGTGACTCGATGTGTTGCTCATGCACAAACCACTACTAGCTGTATACGTCACTCGAACACGCAAATTCTCTCAATATATTATATCTGCTGGAAGTCAGGAGAATTAAAATATCAACAAAGTAAAATCGAATTTATATATGCAGCAAATATTAACTCTTTTCAAATTTAAGAAACTAAGCAAAGTCAAATGATCCTCTGAACGTGGGAGAATCCTTGTAATAACTCTCCGAGCGGTCTATTAGTTGCCCGTAACAAATTATTTTTCCCTATAAAAAACCCTTAATTTTCAGTGAAATTAATGTTACACCCTCCATCCCGATTGACACCCCCCATCCCGATTGACATCTTAAGAAGTAACCTATTGTATAAACTCGTAGTTTATTCTCGTCCTGAAAAAATGAATAACACGCGTAAAGCAGACAACAACGGGACAACAACTAACGAGGGCATATTTATATTTGTTTTAACCAATAACTACATTTATAAACTTGTTTTAAGGAAATCAATGCTAGCACTGCATGCAATAATCCTATATCTACCAGTCATCAAATTGCCAAATATGAGAGTACAAGGATTACGGCTGTGTATTTTCTATAAAAATCTTGATTTATTTGCCACAAAATCCTCTCTTTCTATTAAATGCAATGGAACAGTAAAAAATAATGCTTTGCATCAAGTTACCCCTTGAAATATGTACAAAATTGCCTATCTCTATTATTCATTATATCTGTAGTTTTGATACAATTGAAGTTTGAAAAGTTCGTACAAAAATTGCTACAGAAGAGTACATAAACATATAATACAGCTCAATTCCCTAAAAGCAAAACAAAAAGGTTTAATACGAACTTTTCTAAATCCACGATATGTATATACGTAACTTAATATGCAACTGATTATGATCGGAATCTGAAATAAAAAGCGACAGACTTATAACTGGTAACACATGTAAACAACATTTAACGACAGTAAACATGTTTTCTTCCAAATATCTGTATATAGGACCTAACTAAGTACAAATTTGAAACAAATGATGATCAATTCTAGCATGTGGCAGGTGCATGTATCAACAACATGTAAAACTGATCTTTTAAAATAATTTACCAGTTACAATGTTGTAAACAGTCGCTCCTATTGATCTGTCTAGTAAATTTCTATGACATGTGAATAGTGGAAAACAAAGTAAAAATATGCTGCTTTCAATTAGAATCACTGCATTGACGACAACACTAGCTGTGCATTACTTTGGCATAAAGTATAGATTCTATTATGTAGTCTTTACGTACGTAAAAGTTCACATTGTAAGTCAAGGTCAGATGTCATATATACATCACCTTTGTTTAAGAAAAAAACCAATAGTAAACACTGAGAATAGTTTAAATCACATTGAATCTGTTATGTGTAGCGATACCTCTTTCTATATCGGTATAAGATAATGTATCTAACTAACATAGGGGAAGTGGTAGTCCAATTACATAGGCGGATCCAGGGGGACCTGGGAGCCTGGGGGTGAAAGGAAACTGGGTCAATTATACAGGGAATAACTCAGGCCAGATTATGAGAAGTTTTGGAACCGCCACTGAATCATAATCTGTCTTCTGAGGTTACTCTGTTTAATTAAGTTTTAATTTAAAAATAAGAGGTAATACTATTATTTCCAATGATTTAATTAACTATCGACAGAAGACCAAACTGACATAAATATAGGCAACAGTAGTATACCGCTGTTCGAAATGATACCAACAGTATGTTACAGTATCTAGCCGTCGTGTAATATTAACGCCACCCCACACCGATTTTTCGTCCATTTGTCGAACACATACCGCTTTCGAAGTACTTGAAGTTGGTTTTTTATTCTAGAAATGGTCTTGATAAGTACCATTTTATTTATTTTTTAATTATTTCTAAAATGTGACATTTGAATATTCATAATATCTAAACGTTTTTTTCTAAATAAGAATATACCTTACGAGATTTCGACATTCGTATTCGATTTTCCCCGTTTACACATTTTACGTGAAGGATAAACAAACGTCTTTAATAACCTGACGATACCATTTTATAATCTACTCTAGATGGAGGAAGATATGATGTTTTTTTTATGAGTTGTAAACCTTTCGTTTTTGAGCGATGCTGAGGTCCCTCGTAATGATATGGCCATAAGGATCATATATAGAATTCGATAATTCTTTCCTAGTATGTATGTTGATAAAGGACTTTCCTTTTTGAATTTTCCTCGGAGTTCACTATTTTTGGGATTTCACATTTTCCTCGGAGTTCAGTATTGTTGTGATTTTACAGTTTCCTCCTTAAACAACAACTAAACCGAAAATAAGGTAGATACGAATAAACAAACAACAAACAGACGACGGAAGAAGAAACAAACAGGATCAAGGTAGAACAGAATATACTTACTACAGACAGAGAAGAGGCAACGAAAAAAAGAGAACTAAAAAGAAATGACTACACAAACAACTAACAAACGAGAGGCGACAACTAAGCCGGGAACTAGATAGAAATGAATATGCAAACAGTAAACAGTCGAGAGGCGACGTCAAAACCGGGAACAAGATAGAAACCAATTTATACACAACAAACAGTCGCGAGGCGGCGACAAAACCGGGAACAAGATAGAAACCAATTTACACACAACAAACAGTCGCGAGGCGGCGACAAAACCGGGAACAAGATAGAAACGAATCTACAAACAACAAACACCCCAGAGGCGAGGACAAAACCGGGAACAAGATAGACACGAATCTACAAACAACAAAAATTCGAGAGGCGACGACAAAACATGGAACAAGATAGAAACCAATTTACAAACATCAAACACCCCAGAGGCGAGGACAAAACCGAGAACAAGATAGAAACCAATTTACACACAACAAACAGTCGCGAGGCGGCGACAAAACGGGGAACAAGATAGAAACGAATCTACAAACAACAAACATCCCAGAGGCGAGGACAAAACCGGGAACAAGATAGACACGAATCTACAAACAACAAACATTCGAGAGGCGACGACAAAACCGGGAACAAGATAGAAACGAATGTACAAACCGCAAACAACCCCGAGGCGAGGACAAAACCGAGAACAAGATAGAAACGAATGTGCAAACAAAAAACAGACGAGAGAAGACTACAAATCCAGGAACAAGATACAAACGAATCTACACACAACAAACAGTCAAGAGGCGACGACAAAACCGTGAACAAGATAGAAACGAATCTACAAACAACAAACAGTCGAGAGAATTCTAAAAAGACAAAAACCAGGAACAAGATAGGTAACAACAGACAGACAAGAGGCGAAAACGAAACCGGGAACGACATAGAAATTAATATACAAACAACAGACGAAATACGACGACAAAAACGAGAACAACATAGAAACGAATAAACACACAAAAAAACAGACGGGAGACAACAACAAAACCGGGAACAAAATAATAAGTAATCTACAATGAAAGACAGCTGAACTGCAACGACACATCCGGGAACAAGATAGAAACGAATTTACAAACAACAAACATACGAGAGCAGACTAAAAAACCAGGAACAAGATACAAACGAATCTACACACAACAAACAGTCAAGAGGCGACGACAAAACCGTGAACAAGATAGAAACGAATCTACAAACAAGAAATAGTCGAGAGGATAGACAAAAACCAGGAACAAGATAGGTAACAACAGACAGGCAAGAGGCGACAACGGAACCGGGAACGAGATAGAATTAATATGCAAACAACTAACAGACGAAATACGACGACAAAAACGAGAACAACATAGAAACGAATAAATACACAACAAACAGATGTGAGACAACAACAAAACCGAGAACAAAATAATAATTAATCTAAAATGAAAGACAGCTGAGAGGCAACGACACAACCGGGAACAAGATAGAATCGAATTTACAAACAGCAAACAGACGACAGGATAGACAAAAACCGGGAACATGATAGGGACAAAACTACCGTGAAATAACAAACATACGAGAGGCGACGACAAAACTGAGAACCAGACAGAAATGAATATACACAAAAAAAACAGATAATTGACGAAGCAACACACATTTAAAGTCATAAGAAACCTCAAATTCAAAAAAAAATATCCATATGTTTTTTATAACTAAATGGATAGTTTTCATTATACAACTTATGTACATATACTTTTTTCTGAGGAATATTCTTTAATTTGTCCACATTTAGAAGAAGTTTACTTATTTTTAATTGCTTGCTTCCAGGAAGCAATTCGTCAACATATTTTCCGTATGCATAATGACCCGACCGTAAACCTCCTCGTACAAATCCGGTGACCACAATACGCATTGATCTGTCACTGAAATAAACAAATATCTGATTATACATGTTAAACACGTGCTCAATTCCCAGGCTTTTTGTGATTTTTTTACTATAAGGTGACAATTGGTAAAACTCGGCTTCAAAACACGGCATTTAATGAGCAGCCATATTTGTTAAATCATAACAAGCAGAGAGAAAATAAATTGACGATTATATGATATATTTGCGAAAATAATGATACAATCGTGCACAGAGGACTAAGTTTATGATGTTTACATGCAATGGTTCAAGAATTGGACAAACATAATTTTTCACCACTCACTCGTTTCATATGACTTTAAATTACAAAGCATACATATGCCATTAATGTTTTGTGAAATGGCCGAAAGCCATACTTTTGGGAAAATTAAAGTCCTATAATTTTAGAACAATAAATCCAAATCTATAACTCATTTCGTCTGACAAGCTGTACACCGAAAATAAATGATATCTTTCTCGGAAAAGCCGTTGTAAACATATTTTGCATTTTTTGGACGCAACAGTTCGTTTGCATAATTTTATTTTTAGGTAGTAGTCCCCTAAATGTTGTTCACATGTTTGACATATGTAATATACTAAATGTCATAAAATTTAACGCAACAGCTTAAGCCAAATATCAAATCCATATATGCAGTTAAATCAGTAAATGGGAATTTTAAGGAGAATATTTGTCGATTGTAAATAACTAAGATTCTAAATGTCACCAGGTGTGTACTGCTGTTTGACCTGTAGTCGTCTTTCATTATATAACCACATTGATGTCTGTCCTTTCAACGATGATGTTTATCCTCCATGGCTATTCTACTATGGTATATTCCCCCTTGATATAGTCTATTACCCTCTCCCTTGATATCTTTTACTGCCCGTCCCTTAGTATCATCTTTTTACCAATTTATCCGATATATCACCTACCAATCCCATAGATTGAATTCCTTTTCCCCTCGAATGTGACGTCACCAAATGTGTATTTACCATGACGTACAAGACGGATGCCCTGCGTGGATCTTCTTAGCTTTTCTCAGCACCTGCCAAGATCATCATCTGTCACCTATCAACTCAATAGATTGCATTCATTTCCCCCTCCAATGTGACGTCACCAAAAGTGTTTTTACCATGATTAACAAGACGGGTGTCATGCGTGGATCTTCTTAGCCTTTCTCAGCACCTGCCAAGATCATCATCTGTCATCTATTAATCCGATAGATTGCATTGCTTTTCCCCTCGAATGTGACATTCCTCAATCTGTATTTACCATAATCAACAATACAGGTGATCTGAGTGGATCTTCTCACCTTTTTGCAACACCCGCCGAGATCATCTTCTTTCACCTATCAATCCCAAATATTGCATTCCTCTTTTCCTCGAATGTGACGTCACTAAATGTGTATTTACCATAATCAATACAGGTGCCCTGAGTGGGTCTTTTTAGCCTTTCGCAACACCCGCCGAGATCATCTTCTTTCACCTACTAATCCCAAAGATTGCATTCCTCTTTTTTTCGAATGTGACATCACCAAATGCGTATTTACCATAATCAACAAAACAGGTGCCCTGAGTGGATCTTCTTAACTTTTCGCAACACACGCCGAGATCATCTTCTTTCACTTATCAATCCCAAAGATTGCATTCCTCTTTTCTTCGAATGTGACATCACCTAATGTGTATTTACCATAATCAACATGATGGTTGCTCTTGGAGAATCTTCTAATCTTTTCGCAGCACCACTGAGATGATCATCTTCTATCATCTCTCAATCATATAGATTGCATTCCTCTTTCCTTCGAATGTAACATCAAGACCAACATAACGGGTTCTCTAAGTTAATTTTTCTATGCTTTTCGCAGCACCCGCCGAGATCATCATATGTCATATCAACCCAGTATATTCCATTCTTGTTTTCCCTCGAATGTGACCAAATGTGTATTTACCATAATCAACAAAACAGGTGCCCTGAGTGGATCTTCTTAACTTTTCGCAACACACGCCGAGATCATCTTTTTTCACTTATCAATCCCAAAGATTGCATTCCTCTTTTCTTCGAATGTGACATCACCTAATGTGTATTTACCATAATCAACATGATGGTTGCTCTTGGAGAATCTTCTAATCTTTTCGCAGCACCACTGAGATGATCATCTTCTATCATCTCTCAATCATATAGATTGCATTCCTCTATCCCTCGAATGTAACATCAAGACCAACATAACGGGTTCTCTAAGTTAATTTTTCTATGCTTTTCGCAGCACCCGCCGAGATCATCATATGTCATATCAACCCTATATATTCCATTCTTTTTTTCCCTCGAATGTGACCAAATGTGTATTTACCATAATCAACAAAACAGGTGCCCTGAGTGGATCTTCTTAGCTTTTCGCAACACGCGCCGAGATCATCTTCTTTCACTTATCAATCCCAAAGATTGCATTCCTCTTTTTCTTCGAATGTGACATCACCTAATGTGTATTTACCATAATCAACATGATGGTTGCTCTTGGAGAATCTTCTAATCTTTTCGCAGCACCACTGAGATGATCATCTTCTATCATCTCTCAATCATATAGATTGCATTCCTCTATCCCTCGAATGTAACATCAAGACCAACATAACGGGTGCTCTAAGTTAATTTTTCTATGCTTTTCGCAGCACCCGCCGAGATCATCATATGTCATATCAACCCTATATACTGTGGATTCATTATTATTCGTTGGATACCAATTTTCGTGGATTT
The DNA here is from genome assembly GCF_036588685.1 of Mytilus trossulus. Taxonomy (NCBI): domain Eukaryota; kingdom Metazoa; phylum Mollusca; class Bivalvia; order Mytilida; family Mytilidae; genus Mytilus; species Mytilus trossulus. The sequence continues at coordinate 87,754,978 of NC_086378.1, forward strand.
CGTGGGAACAGACGAACCACGAAATTAAATGTTCAACGAAAACCAAATTTTCTATAAGCTTGTATGCAGATTTCTCCAAAACCACGAAATTAAATATCCACGGACATATAAGTTTTCCTCAATCCACGAAAATTGGTATCAATAAATGAATCCACAGTATTCCATTCTTTTTCCCCTCGAATGTGACCAAATGTGTAGTTACTCTGTTCAACAAGACGCCCTGAGTGAATCTGCTAAGCATCTCGCAACACCTGAGATTATCTTACGTTTTGGTAGGGTATTAGTTGCTCAGTCTGTATCTTTTATACTTCGGTTTGTTACATGGTGCGTTGTCAGTTTCTCTTCGACGTGTGGGGTTTGAATGTCTTTTTGTGGTATCTTCCTTATTTCTTTATTAAATACAAATGACAATATAAGACAATATAAGCCGTTTGGTAACTTTGTGTCGAATAGGCTACCTTAGGTTTATCAGGTTGATCAATGCCTCTTGAATCCTGAATTTAAGCATTCGATTTGTCGCAATTTAGACTGAAGGGATGGATCAACAAGGAAATGCAATATAGTTAGGGATATTATTATCTAATACGTAATATTATAGAGAAAACCCAATATGAAAAAAGTATCTTGTGTACATATAACTTGGACAAATGCTTTTGTTTTGAGTGTAATTACATCGGTAAGTCTGAACTTAAAAAAAGAGTTTTGCTTAAAAAGGAGAAAAGTAGAGTAACATATTCGCAAAACATCACATTTTCTTATGACTGTATATGAATATGGACACGTACACTACACGTAATGTGTTTATGTATAGGTTTTTAATAAGGTTAAAAACCTTTAATGGCTAGATTAGCAGTTTAATCGCGTTTTCAATCGCAGTAAAAAATATACTTCAATCTAGCCGATTTGTATAAATGCTCATAAATTTGCTCATTAAAAGGATTTTACTCCCTCAGATCACGAGCGTGTTGTTCCATGTTGTGTCATATATTGTCTCTTGTAATGATTATTTTGTAAAGAAGAAGACCTTGGTAAGTTAAAAGAAACTTGTGTCTACTCCATTGTCATTTTTCTTGTTTTGACTGGCAATGAGATAGGTTTGAAGTAAAGCATTTTTAAACACACATTTAGGCAAATCATAAGTTCATCTGTACTGTAACTTCTGTTTTATATATTTGGTCCAAGAGACACATACTTTCCGACAATTTAACAAAAAAATTGTTCCACGATACCGCAAGTTGATGAAAAGAAACAAAACAGAGAAAAAGACCCTTTTTTATATCATCGAAATATAAAGACAATATTTATTTAAACACAAAAAAACTCGTAAACAATACAGATTATTTTTGTTGTAGTTTACACCACCATTTCCTACCTTTAGTATTATGTCACTACACGACAACTTAAAATATTCTATTTCAGTTTAAATGGTTTAGATAAAAAAAAATGTTGCGCTAGTTTTTTTATTATGTCGACCGACCTTGATATAAAGTTCGTTGACACTGTTACGTTACATACGTTCATATCTTTATTAATGTTCATTATATAAATAGCTCACGAGGCACATAATTGGGGTAATCAAATACTTGGTTACTGTTGTATCTATCTAGTCACGTTAAGTAGAATAGTTTTGATCAACAGATTATGAGTACAATATTATACTGCGTATGCATTATATCTACTTATTTTTAAGTTCTTCTTAATTATTGGTTACAATCTTTAGAGGCCTAAGCGAGTGTAACATTTTAGTTCTAATGGTTTCTCTGGAAACGGGATTAGAAAAAACCTCGGCATAAGTGAATTTGTATTTTTTTATGAAGGAAAGCTTCGTAGACTAGGGGTAAATACAAAAAGATGCATGTGGTGTGATCTACACAGTAGACAAAATGACACAGATATATCAACAATAGGTCACCGTACGGCCTTCAACTATGAACAAAGCCCATATTGCAGTCAGCTGACATAAAGCTTATATATCCCACGCCAATCGGAAAAGATAAAAAGCTCAATCCAAGCATGTTCTGATAAAATCATTGATAAATCCGTGTTCGAGATTTGACGAAAAACGAAGGTGCTAACCAAGTGACAAGCAAGTGGTGACACTGAAGGTGCTAACCAAGTGACAAGCAAGTGGTGATACATGAATGGGTCAAAAACTGTATACATTAAGGTTCATTACCATTGATGGCATACCCAAAGATGGTATACTATAGATAGATACAACAGTTACAAAGTATTTGATTGTAAAAGTTTCGCGGAGTGGCACGAGAGATAACCTTTTAATTCAAATAAAGTTATATCCGTCATCTCCTGAAAAAAGAAACCTAGTACGAGCAAAACTGAAATGAACACGGAGATGAGACTATTCTGCAAGACCTACGTCTTTCCCTGTACAAAATTTATTAAACCTATTTATGACATTAGTACAAATGATTTTAAAAACTGGGACAAAACTTGAAAGCAGTGGAGATGAGACCAATCTGCAAGACCTACTTTTATCCTTGTACAAAAGTTATAAAACTATAATATATGACATGACTGGTCGTACTAAGTACAAATGATCTTAAAAACTAGGACAATACTGGAAAACAGTGGAGGTGAGATCACCCGGTAAAACTAAGACATTCATCCTTGGTACAATGAAACAAATTCAGGACATAACTGGTACAAACGATCAAATCTAAACATAGAATTAAAAAGAAATACAATACGGGATACGGAATAGGTTTTATATAAATCATTATGATACGTAGATTTGATATTACATGAATGGAGGTCTACATTGAGGAGAAATTTTAAAAGAGGTTTGCATTGAAGAAAAAAGTTAAAAGAAGATACATATGTTAAGGAGAAAAGTTGAAAGAAGATCTACATTGAAGAGAACGATTAAAACGATATCTACATTAAAGAGAAAAGTTTACAGAAAATCTGCATTGAAGAGAACAGTTTACAGAAAATCTGCATTGAAGAGAAAAACTCAAAGGAGATCAACAATGAAGAGAACAAGTTTAACTCTATAGATTTTGGTTAGGGGCAAGTTCTGCAGGCGAGAGATCGAGAAAATAAAAATGCAGTCAACAGAATGGTCAATAGAATCTCGAGAAGAACTTGCATCATCGTATTTGTTTTAAAATTTTGACAAATTCCTAAATAATTTTACAGCATAATAAACTAATAAAAAAAATTTAATGTTCAAACTTTTTGTTTTTTTCTTATAAGTAATTATTTACTGAATGTCAAACATGTATTACATAAGCGTATTCAAGAGTAATCAACGCGCTTCCTTTTTTAAAACTCTGTTAAAGTCTGCAAATTAAACTCAACGATATAGAGTATATAATTTAACGAAACAATTGAGTACAATATTCGAGCACCTATTCTTATCCCATGCATAGATTACCTTAGCCGTATTTGGCACAACGTTTTGGAATTTTGGATCATAATGCTCTTCAACTTTGTACTTGTTTGGCTTTATAAATATTTTGATATGAGCGTCACTGATGAGTCTTATGAAGACGAAACGCGCGTCTGGCATACTAAATTATAATCCTTGTACCTTTGATAACTATTAACCTTTCCTTTTTTTTTTGGAACGTAACCCATCTTTTTGAACGGATGTATGGCGTGTGGCCTCAACAACAGCCTAATGATCCGGTATGGAAGGGATTGTTGTTTGACAATTGAAACATATCCGTAGCTATCTGTGACCCAAATCATGTATAATGGTCACCAGAATGTTGATAGTGTCCTTAACATTTTCAAAGAGATTACTTCAACTGCCGTTATATGAAGCCCTGGTTCAGTAGCTATCCTTTCATATAAACATCGCCCCTATAGCTATCAAAGAAATTATGATATGAAACACAATTATAAGTAACCATACTTTACGTTCGTTGATGTTGTTTTTTCATCTTTTTCATGTTGTTCTTTCCTCTTTAAGAAAGTAGAAAGACTAAATAATACTAAGCAACCAACCATAAAAGGATGAACTGCTTATCACTTCTAAAGCAGAAACTTAAAAATATGAAAAAAATATTGGTGTAATTGTTATTTGGATGGAGAGTTGTCTCATTGGCACTCACACCACATTTTCCTATATCCATTAAGTTAAAAGAACAGGTTTGTCTTGTCGCTGCGATATGCTACATAATTAACAAATAAGTACTCGATCGAACTATAAACATTGGAAAAACATAAATATGCGTGTCAATATTAGGTAAAATTATTTAAGCATTAAAGCGTTGCTAATTGATATATTATCCGATGAGTATTAATGTCACTACGACCTTCAGTAAACTAAGGTTATTGACATCTATAATCATGCTGATAACGAGAGTCCCCATAAGAGCCCACTTTTGTTTCCGTTTTGTGTTATTAAAGATCCAGGATCTTGACAATTTGACTATTCACTCGTCCTTCGTGTATAATAATAGGCATCAATTAAATGGGGTGATTTATGTAATGTAAACATGTGCTTAACCTGTAGAGCAAATCATTTTGGTGAAAACAATCAAATTTATACATGTACTTGACAAGGAACTGGTGAACGTTAAAGGTCTTACAACTTAAAAAGTGATTTGATGTATAGTTTGATGGTTTGGAACCTGGTACTCCGAAAAAGTAACATATATATTCATGACCCATATCATGAGCTCCTTTTTAAAACTTCTAAATACGCCACTTATGTAATATGTAGAAAAGTTCAAATTTGATTTCTCTTATGGGGATACTTCGCTGTTTTATCAGTTTGGATTATTTTAAAACATAAAAGGCATTTTAATATTATTTATTTAGGACATGCTATGTTTTAAAAGTTTTCCAAATACACATCTTTGTCTGTATTCATAGTTAATTTTGAGGGGAGAACGCAGCCAATCCATCTTAAACAAAGGGTTCATCATATGAACCATAATCTTTGCTGTACATACATATCAATTGATACCTTTGAAAATTTCTCCCTGGCCTTATTTGGTATAGCAGTGGCGGATCTAGAAATTTTCATAAGTGGGGGCCCACTGACTGCCCTAAGAGGGGGCCCGATTCAGTCATGCTTCAGTGATTCCCTATATAAGCAACCAATTCCCCCCCCCCCCCCAAAAAAAAAAAATAAATCCGCCTCTGTCTAGCTCAAACATACTCGGATATTTGGCGTGTTCCAGAGTGTATAAACAATCAGTAGATTTTTTTTTTCTCATAGAAGCATTTTTATACAAGTTTGCACAATGACCATATATCATGCAGCACTAGTTCTTTGTTATTTTAGGTGGGATGAAATTATATAAGCATTTTAGTTTTATTTCAATCATTTTTTGTTGTTACAATTTAATTAAGTTAAAAATAATTAAATAGTTAAAAGCTTGGCTAAAATTGAACATAAAACTGAAACGATCAAGTTTCACTGCTAGTGCTAGGCTGTATGATATGTACGTTTTTTTTTATACTAATTTAATTTTGCATCTAGATATGGTTGGTTCATGATAAATTTATGCCCGTTAAACATTTCAATCCAGTTCTATAAATTCAATCCAGTTTCTATAAATAATCATAAAGCCTGTTGCTATTATCGCTTGCGATATTGAATAAAAATTATTATAATACATTGCGATTCTATTTTTGATTTAATTTCTTGCACGTTGTAATCATCTAGAAACCTCCTTGCGGAGAACCTTCTGATTCCAATGCTCAGTATTTGCACATGATTGTTTTGTGTCACTACTTTCTCCAACGGTTGTTACGATTTATACTTTACAAACAAACGAAAATCATAATTTAATATAATATAGTTATGTGTATGGCAAAAAACTAGCAAATATAGTTGCTACCAAGCCAGGCAGGAATATGACACTATGGATCCATTCGTTTGATATGTTTGAGTTGTTGAATTTGCCCTTTAATTGCGGTTTTGTCGTTTTGAATATTCATCAGTATTTTCGGTACTTTTGTTATTTTACTGTTTAGCATCGAAAAGCTATTTTCGGTTAGCCAAAACTAGACATTTGTTTTGCTTTATTTTATTGCCTGGCCGGAAGAATAAACACTGCCTAATTATAAAGAGTATTAGTATTTGGCAATACTTTTAGGAATTTTGGTCCTCAATGCTCTTCAAATTCGGACTTTATTTGGCCTTTTTAACTTTTTTGGATTCGAGCGTCACTGATGAGTCTTTTGAAGACGAAACGCGCGCGTCTGGCGTATATACTAAATTTAGTCCTGGTATCTATGATGAGTTTATTAAGTATACCGCTGTTCAAATCCGGGCAACAAACTAAAACCGATTTTTCTAATTTTCTCGCCAAGATATAGATATAAAAGATAAAAATAATACAAAATAGCAAAGGGTCACCTTGCATTTTAAAGAAATATTTCATAATTTGCTTGAAAGTTTTCGTATGTTCTGGAAGGGGAGATAACTCTATTTAGATTTACATGGAAAAGATAGTTATAAATACTCCTGATTAATAGAAATAGATTTGGTAAAATCTCAGTCCTTTTGTGTAACATATTTCTCCTAAAAAAATCCATAGAAACCAAAGATATCTCCATATCGATCAAATAAATCAATCCATGCACTTGGAAATTAAAATGCTCATTATATAAGAGAAATTTGTACATGTTACAGATTTGAGTACAAGTCATAAACGAGGGACGAAAGATACCAGAGGGACAGTCAAACTTATAAATCGAAAATAAACTGACAACGCAATGGCTTAAAATGAAAAAGACAAACAATAGTACAAATGATACAACATAGAAAACTAAAGAATCAGCAAAACGAACCCCACCAAAAACTAGGGGTGATCGCAGGTGCTCCGGAAGTGTAAGCAGATCCTGCTCCACATGTGTCACCCGTCGTGTAGCTCATGTTATAACAAATCCGGTAGATCCTATAAATGCCATTTACTTTGATTAAATGTTATGATTATAAGGGTTCTTCAATACATAATTAAAAAAAAAATCAATAGTGTAAAAAATGTTCAATACCCATATACTGTGACATGCCTTCATGTCAATTAACCCCATTTAGGCATAATCGAAAATGTTAACAGAGAAAAAAAGGACTTACTCATGATAAAGGCCTAAGGCTATGGTGACATATGGTTGCTAAGATATAGTCATAGATACTTGATTGTATATAAAGTGACAACAGCTTTCATTTTTTGAGTAAAAAAGAAATTTAAAGGTTAAAATTGTAGTTTTTAACTTATTTTGTTAGAATGCATGTCACTCACGCGCGTCTTTCGTACAACCTTCCAATCCTGGTACCTAAGATGAGTTTATTTATTATTTTGATTATTGATAAATTAAATTACCATATAGTAGAAAGTTTAACATAATGTTTTGCTATTCAAGGAAAAAAGGGGCTCTTATCATACATCCTCTTTTTGAAAAATAAAATTGCTCTGAGCGGTAACCATATATCTATTTAACAATCCCTTATTGCTGGCAAACATACAAACTTGATAAAAGATTTTTCTGTGGACCAGGATGTATAGTATTTCTGTTCCAACTTTATTTATTAACAAGATACTTCCTTAACCATAATCTAGTATTGTCAGCAGCCTAATCTAACATAACACTACTAATTACATGCGCAAACTAATTTCATCTTTTACATAACTTTATCTGTTACAAACACAGGCACTTGTCTCAGATTTGTTCCCCCTATATATCTGGTATATGGGAATTGTTTTTTCTGAGACAAGTGCTGCGGTTACAAATGAAACTGGACTTAAATCTTTACTTTGTGTATATTACCAAATTTATCTAAACCAAAGAGGATTGGATGTTTATATGTAATATGTACAAATCAAAGAGTATTGGATGTAATGTTAATATGTACAAACCAAAGAGGATAAAAGGAACTTTGGTAATGTATTTACAACTCTATTGAAGATATACCCCAATCAAATTATATACCTCTTTGACGGAACTTACAATTGATCGATATATCCATCATGAAAAATACTAATGATTATTTTATTAATGAAGATCAATAAATACTATACTCTATCAAAAATGAGATGATTTATTGACTACAAAAAAGTAGGGCCAATGTTCCTGTATATATATTTCTTACAGGTCCACAATCTAAAAGTAGACCAATCTTACTTGCAATTCAATGTATAATTGGTTCCTATAAAATACTTTATCATATCTTTTAGTAGCCATTTATCTATCGTTTATAGAATTGGTAAATGGTAAATTAGACTACTGGACGACAGATGGTGAATGATCTAATAATAAGACTGTCCGACGACAGAGGTGATTCTAGTGACGTATTACGCATAGTTTCCTATCATTGAAGTTATGACGTACCTAGTACTTAATACACTTAATTTTTATTCATCATTCGATTTATATCAGTTTTGACATCCGTTAGTCTATCTTCATTTGCGATATGCAGATACGAAGTTGTCAATAATGACCCATAGATGCACTTGATCAAACAATGTTGTCTGTCCAAAAATAACTCAACGCAAGATGCATTTCCTAAATTGAATTATAACTCGTTTTTCCCACCTTGGGTTTTACCTAATATGATGGATAAGATAAACAGTACAAAATAAGACCTTCGACAATTGATTATAAAATGACAGTGTTTCGTCCATTTTTAAATATTGCAAAAGCATGTAATAAGTAAAATCCGAAAACTACTGAACTCCGCGTAAAATTCTAAACGAAAAGTCCCTTATCAAATGGCAAAATCTAAAGCTCAAACACATCAACAAATGGATAACAGTGTTTAATAGTCTTTTTCTTAATTTTATATGAAAAATGAATATACTATTGAAAATTACATAAACATAAACAAATCCTATCTCAAAGACTAAGAAATAATAAAGAGTAACAGAATAAAGAAAAGAAATCCGCAATGAACAAATAAATTTGTGTGTTGTCCAATGTCTGTTCTTATGAATTTTAAGTTACACGTACTTTCTGAAAATTATAAAATGCTGCCCAAATATTATAATTTCGTTACAGGAACCCCATTTGTTCTGTAAATATGTTATTATTGAGAAGATAACAGCTATATTGAAACACCAATTGACTGTAAAAAAAAAACATTTTAACTAAAGACTACACAGAGCCTGTGTCGCTCACCTAGGTCTTTTCTCATCTTCAGGGAAGGAAATTCTCCAAAAAAGGAATAGATTACCTTAGCTCTGTTTGACAAAACCTTTCAAAACTTTGGGACCATACGCTTTTCAGCTTCATACTTTTTAACACTTTTGACTTTAACGTCACTGATTAGTTTTGAAGACAAAATGCGCATCTAGCGTACTAAGTTTTAAATCTGGAATAAATGATGAGTGTATTGTATACCATATTTCTGTCTATCTCGTTAAGTCTCTAGATAGTAGGAAAAAAAGTAAAAAATACTTCATTAAAGAGCAATAACTTCAATTAAAATCGACTGACGATTTCGGTCATGTTATATGTAGATTTTCTCTTGCTTGTCTTGTTATTTCATTGTTTTCCTCTCATATTTGATGTGTTTCCTTCGGTTTTAGATAGAAACCCGGATTTGTTTTCTTTCATTCAATTAATTGAACAGCGGTATACTGCTGTTGCCTTTATTTATGCGCTTTTCAAAGCGGATTTATGACTAAAAAGTAGAACAACAAAAATAACAAACTCTGAGGAAAATTCAAAACGGGAAGTTCTAATCAAATGGAAAGAACTAAACAAACGGATAACATACATTTACTTAGTACAGGCATTTTCTTATAAGAATACAGGACATATTTTCGTATTAAACAAATGTGTCCAAACTTTGGAAATGAAAAGGGAATTGTCTTAGGTTAAGGACCAAATCAATGTGTCTTAAAAGAGGGACAAAAGATACCAGAGTGACAGTCAAACTCATAAATCGAAAATTAACTGACAACGCCTTGGCTAAAAATGAAAAAGACAAACAGACAAACAATAGTACACATGACACAACATAGAAAACTAAAGAATAAGCAACACGAACCTATAAAAAACTAGGGGTGATCTCAGGTGCTCTGGAAGGGTAAGCAGACCCTGCTCCACATGTGGCATCCGTCTTGTTGATTATGTGATAACAAATCCGGTAAATAGTCTTAATTCGGTAGGTCACATTCATGAAAGGAAAGGGGATTGTAGTTACGACGAAAGGAGCATACCTGATATCATTTGTGAAACGGTTATTTTCATAATTGTCAACCAACTCGTGATGGCGTCCGTAAAATTTACAAGGGGATGATTTCAACTATTTGGAACTCTTGGTTTAATAGCTTCCTTGTGAGCAGCAACCCTCTATCAAAAATCATGATAGGACATCCAAGCACGAGAATATCGTATCAATTGGGAGATGGTCTAAGAATGTTTCTTACTTTAGGATTCATTTTAAGATTGTTGATTTTTGAATATATACGGCAACTGACTTTTTATGTTTATATAAAGTGAAACGTGCATATGCAAATATTTTTAGGAAGAAATACACTGCTAAGTGGCTTTGATAATCAACTGGACTATTAGGATGCTATTGACATTATATGCAAGTATTTTTATCGCATTAATAAAGAGTTGAAGTACTCCGTATGCATATAAAAGTTGAATGAAAGTTGTTTTGGAACTCGGGTGTACAATATAGTTGTTTATTTCTTTCATAAAGGTCATACATATACAATCATTAAATAACAATAACTAATTAACTCTTTATTAAAAATTCGGATAGTAAGTCCCTAATCAAATGGCAAAATCAAAAGCTCAAACACATCAAATGAATGAATAACAATTGTCAAATTCCTGACTTGGTACAGGTTTTTTCTTATGTGGAAAATGGGGGGTTGAACCTGGTTTTATGGTGTTTTTTTTTAAACAACATCAAATATTTATTCATCAAATAAACTTGTTACAATGTTACACCAAGAAACCAAGCTTTTCTTGATGCGTTCTGTTATATTCCACTGACTACCCGGGTTATAGCTATCAGCTGCTGGTATATATGTATATATTATAATAATATGTATAAATTTCTTGAAATACCATTGTACAACATTTTAATACATTATGTTTTATTCTATCAATCGTCTAAACCTCTTTTTAGTGACTTAAGTAATGGATTAAGATTCATTATTCTGTTTTCGTTGTATCTTTTAATGTATTCTCGAACAAAAATTTGATAAACATTCCCCTTTGTCAATTTCTGATTAAATACATAATATGATTTGTGTATGGAAAAACCTAAGAATGTAAGGAAATAATTTAGACAAACATATGTTTGTCAAAAGTTTTATACCCAAAGACTAATTGCTTTAATGATACTCTAATTTAAATTTGATTTTATTATTTACTCATAAATACTTTTCCAAATTTTTTCTAAAAATCGACAAGAAATAAAAAGAAGTGGTTATAATCTTCTTCTTCGTTACATCAATTAAACAGATTGTCATTCTTCTGTTTCCATTTAAGCAATAACTGTTTTGTTGTTAATATGAATTGTATATATTTTTAACTTATTTTCTTCAAAATAATAAAACATGAAAACATATACTAGTAGTCGGTTAATATTAAGGTTCTCATTAATTTGTGAAATATGCATCGATTTGCTAACACCAATTGATTGTTCAGTTTTCAAATTGACTTATATAATATATTTGTTGAAAAGCTTGAAGCCTCAATGTTATCAAATTTCCAGATTTAATAGGTGTTATAATTATAATCTAAGATAATTCTTATCGGTTAATTTCGATGGATTGCTATATATTTTTTTTTTAATTTCTAATTTTCACTAAATATGTCGTAATCGACTATTTTCATCCTTATTTGTTCTTTACATGTGTATGATGACACATCCTCAGATGTACACCTTCGATAAACAGGCCCCTGATTATTTTTTTATATTAAAGTTTCTGTCGGTATATGATAATTTGCTTGATTAAAGGCAAAAGTAAAAAGATAGTAAAATTTTATATATAAGGGCAATAACTCCAATAAAAAGTCGTCTGGCAGTTTTTATTAAAAAAAATACAAAACAAACAAAAGGTAGATCTCATCCTTATGCACATTTTCGTCCTGTTTAGTATTATGTATCCAGACATTGATTAAACTTCTTTTCTGAGAAAAGAAAACTTCACTAGGTTACTGACTTGCAGTTCAATGTCTTTTTTACACTTTTTACAAATATATGCAACATCTTTCTGCGTTTTGTTAATTCACTAGTCATGTTATATATATGGCATTTCTGAAACATTTACATGAAAGACTTTTATATAAGCCAAGAAAGCGGCTTAATTGTGTCCTAGTTTCCTTTCATCCTCGATTACTTTAGCCTTTGATTGATGTGGATATTAATCGTAAATAGAGAAGATCAGTGGGGTTTCTATGTTATTACATCACAATATAGTTACAGTCGCCAAAAATAGTCAATGATCGATCGAGAATCATTTATTTATTCAATTATAAATATTAACCCACTTTACCCTGTCAGCACGACAGGATTAACAGTAAAAACGTCGTCGTGCCTTGTATATTATTACAAAGAGGATGGACTAACATATTAATATTGATTCCTCAGATGTTGGATACCTATTAAATGTACTTTACAACGCCAAACAACTGTTTTCGTGCACTAGTCAACATGAAATTACTATCTTTTATATGTCTGAAATGTACTTTTCACTGGTGCACTGGTGAGTCTTGTGTGGACGAGGCGCGTTTTTGGCGTATTGAATTTTAAAACTGATGCTTTTTGTTATCTATTAATCATGTGTTTCTTTGTGTAATATGTTCTCCTATTTTTTTTGTATTATAGTCCTGTAATATTATGTTGTCATTTCAATGTTAAATTTAACATTACCATTAAAGTGCGAGGTTTGGCATGCCACAAAACCCGGTTCAACCCACCATTCCCCCCCTTAAAAATGTCCTGTACCAAGTCAGGAAGATGGCCATTGTTATATTATTGTTCGTTTCTGTGTGTGTTACATTTTAAGGTTGCGTCGTTTGTTTTCTCTTATTTTTGAGATATTAAGATAAGACGTGGCACGGTACTTGTCTATCCCAAATTCATGTATTTGGTTTTGATGTTATATTTGTTATTCTCGTTGGATTTTGTCTGATGTTTGGTCCGTTTATGTGTGTGTTACATTTCAGTGTTGTGTCGTTGTTCTCCTCTTATATTTAATGCGTTTCCCACGGTTTTAGTTTGTTACCCCAATTTTGTTTTTTTGTCCATGGATTTATGAGTTTTAAACAGCGGTATACTACTGTTGCCTTTATTTATTATTCAGGTTTAAAGATCTAGTGCCTGTTTATCGAAGCTGTACTACGATCTTCTATAAGACGCATCTTAGTGGTGATTTTGGATGGAAAGACATGTTTGAGCATGCACAGCGATGCCCTTATTATCTAGGTTGGATGTACACACTGCTATACAACGTGTTGACGTAGAAGCAAATAGCCAAAAAATAATGAGAGTGTATCTTAAGATAAAAATGTACTACGATGAACATATAGGTATAAGATATTGAAATAATATTCAAATGATGAAAATTATTAGAAGTAGGATTGAAAATTAGTAATTAATATATATGCATATATCATTTTTTCAATTTAAATATACACACAATATTAAGTTGAAACTAGAAAGTTAACAATTTTAATATGTTTTTTTGATTGCGTCATTCTGAAACTAACATTCATTTCAAAATAAAATGTAAGATTCGTAATGTCTCGAACTTCCACAATAAAGTGCACAGGTAAAAAAAATCGTGTTTTCATGATCCTTGCAATAATATGTAATAATAAGTATTGAATGCTTCTTTTAGTAATTTAATAGGGTTGAAAAAGCGTTGACCGTACGCACATTTTCAGGATCAAGCTTTTTAATGCTCCATACAAAATGTACTTCGGTCAATGTTTTAATTACACAATAAATTTACAAAAAGAAGCATTCAATTCTTAAATATATTATATAGATAACTCTGAAAATTGGTTTACGTTTTTTCGTCTGTCTGTCCGTTATACAGTAAGGTGCTCTATTTATTGAAAAGACATGGTCAATAAACAAAGTGGGATCAACGACTGTATGTTATGCACTTATGAATATTATGTCTTGTACTTTTATTATTCTTGTGATATTTTGTGTACTGTGTTATTTTTCTAATTTCATCATACAACTGTGCATTTAATTTGAATAAAAATAATGAACTGTTGTTATATTGAATTTACATTAAAACTTTCAAATTTATGTAAAACAAAACAGGCAAATAAACAACAAAACATAACTTTTTTTCTTTAAAACTAGTTCGTGTAAATTTGTTTCAGTAGTTTCAGAAGAGAAGATGTTGGTAAAGTTAACTGATGGTGACGACGACGGACAACAAATGATAAAAATATAAAAATATTAAATTGTTCGGATAACGGAAAGCCACACTTTTGTAGTATGTATTCAGTAAAATTGAGAATGGTAATGGGGAATGTGTCAAAGAGACAACAACCCGACCATAGAAAAAACAAAAGCAGATGGTCACCAACAGTCTTCAATGTAGCGAGAAATTCCCGCACCCTGAGGCGTCCTTCAGCTAGACCCTAAACAAATATATAGGATATTTTGTGTACTGTGTTATTTTTCTAATTTCATCATACAACTGTGCATTTAATTTGAATAAAAATAATGAACTGTTGTTATATTGAATTTACATTAAAACTTTCAAATTTATGTAAAACAAAACAGGCAAATAAACAACAAAACATAACTTATTTTCTTTAAAACTTTACAATTCAAAAGTGCAACTATTTATAACTGAGTATTGATCGGTGAAGATAATGATATAATTTTGAGTAAATCATAATTTTATACATAACAAATTAAAAGTTCAAAGGCAAAACATCGTGCGAACCGTTCCGTACTACAAGAGTAAATATGAACACAAGGAGGAATCTTACCTTTCCGGATACCGAACAACATACATTCCTTGATGAAGAGAAAAACATAAACCTGTACTTTTCAAGAAGGTTCCCAATGTTGCAAGAATAACGCTTAAAAGGGTTTATCTGCACTTTTGCTATCTGCTCTTGTGGAGCTATTGTCTCTTTGACACATACCCCATTTCCCAAATTTGAGAAAAAAATAGCTCAATTTCGATGTGTCATCGTTTGCAACGCTTTATTTGATTGGTTAATGTCACCAATGTTCATGGTATCACTTCAAAAATGATGCTATGATTTTTTGGCATCAATTCACAATTGATTCTATGCACATTTACGCTCAAGAACGTAAGCTCCGACGGCATCAATTCACAATTGATTCTATGCACATTCACGCTCAAGAACGTAAGCTCCGACGGCATCAATTCACAATTGGTTCTATGCACATTTACGCTCAAGCACGTAAGCTCCGACGGCATCAATTCACAATTGGTTCTATGCACATTTACGCTCAAGTACGTAAGCTCCGACGGCATCCATTCACAATTGGTTCTATGCACATTTACGCTCAAGCACGTAAGCTCCGACGGCATCAATTCACAATTGGTTCTATGCACATTTACGCTCAAGTACGTAAGCTCCGACGGCATCAATTCACAATTGGTTCTATGCACATTTACTCTCAAGCACGTAAGCTCCGACGGCATCAATTCACAATTGGTTCTATGCACATTTACGCTCAAGTACGTAAGCTCCGACGGCATCAATTCACAATTGGTTCTATGCACATTTACGCTCAAGCACGTAAGCTCCGACGGCATCAATTCACAATTGGTTCTATGCACATTTACGCTCAAGTACGTAAGCTCCGACGGCATCAATTCACAATTGGTTCTATGCACATTTACGCTCAAGCACGTAAGCTCCGACGGCATCAATTCACAATTGGTTCTATGCACATTTACGCTCAAGTACGTAAGCTCCGACGGCATCAATTCACAATTGGTTCTATGCACATTTACGCTCAAGCACGTAAGCTCCGACGGCATCAATTCGTGATTTGTACCATCGTAGATTAAATATAAACGGTTATCTACTAAATAACCATCATATCACCAGTACATGACATCTAATTAGGGTTCTAAACTTAAGACTATTTATATGATATATACTTAGTATGAAAGCCCACTTATAGGGTACACCTGAGACTACTATAACACATAGTAGTCTCAGGGTACACATATTTGCCATTAGATTATCTTATGATATTTCATACTCCTAAGACGATCAAATCGCCCAATGTTTAGACGAAATGCATCTGACATACCCAAAAATTGAAAAAAAAAACGAAAGTTAATTATTTTAATATTTGTTTTTTACTACTAGTATTGTAAATAGTTATCAAAGGTACCATGCAGGATTATAATTAAGTACACCAGACGCGCGTTTTGTCTAAATAATACTCATCAATTTTGCTCATATCAAAATATTTATAAAGCCAAACTAGTGCAAAGTTGAAGAACATTGAGGATTTAAAATTCTAAAAAGTTGTGCCAAATACGGCTAAAGTAATCTATGCCTGGGATAAGAAAATCCCTATTTTTTCGAAAATTTCAAAGGGGAGACTTAAATTGTATGTATACTCAAACAGATCTACATCTCATTCACATCGACCCTAGGATGGATAGTTTAACAGTACATCGGAGTACATTGTATTGTTTTTATTACCTTGACGGCACCATTCGTTCTCACTTCTCCACTGATCAGTTTACACACTGAGACAACTTTGACAATATTTTAGAATTATCCCCTTTCTAGCTTGTTATACCCATTTTCTATGAAGACTGCATATTTAATCATATCTTCAAGTTCACTACATTTGGATTTCAATTAAGCCTTTGTCAACGTATTTTGAGTTATAAATCTATCTCTTATTTATTACAAACACAGGTCAACGTATAGTTATCAAAGGTACCAGGATTATAATTTAGTACGCCAGACGCGCGTTTCGTCTACATAAGACTCATCAGTGACGCTCATATCGTTGTTTTTATTTGTTTTTAGTTTTGCAACGTAATCACGTACAAATTAAAAACAAGCTTAACATATAAATCGCGTCATTTATTTCCAGTTTCCCGCTTATATATAAACTCATCATAGATACCAGGATACTACCTCTCAGTAGAGTATACCCCTGACCAAGACTCAGAAAACGAGTTAAAACCGATATAAAAAGGATTTGTTTCTTTTCGTTTGTAATGTACTATAGCTGTATCATACTTAATTCTTTTAAGCTGATCTATAGATTCTATTGAATTTCTGTGTTACTTTTTACTGTTATCTATATGACCACGTGACTAAAAAATATAAATATTTGTCCTAACGTGACATATTCGAACTGATCCTGCCAAGTATGTTAATTTTTGTTTTCTTGCCATGATCAGTTCAACTATTTACACTGTAATGTACTGCTAACCTATTTATTATTGAAAAGCTGGTGATTTTTTTATTTATAAAAGAAAATATTATACTACAGATATAGTTTTATATTTCTTATTAAATGATTTTATTAATTCATTTCTTGTCACGCCATAAAAGATCACAAAACATCTGATACAGTTCGCTAGAATTCTAAAGGAGGATGTGTGTACTTGGATATCGATTTTAATTTATATAATCATAATTTTCCTAAGGTTACACAGTAAAAAAACGGTTACTTCGCCCGTGGCCTTTTTCATCTACATATTACCTGACACAATTAAAAGACAAAAAAATGAACAGCAGGCACTCAAATAATATCAAACATGGTACAAGTATTTTTTTAAATGTTTTTTTCGAATAGACGGAAAAAATATTTAAAAAATGGAATTTGGAATTAAATTAAAATTAATATTTTTTGTCCGTCTATTAATTGCAACTACTATATTATTAATGGTTTCAAATGTGAGTCATTCGAAATACTAACGGCTTTTATTTTACTTCATGCATAGATTTACCAGGCCTAGATTTAACAAAACTTTTAGAATTTTTGTTTCCACTTGTCATTGAATTTGTCTTATTTTTTTTGGTTTGAGCACTACTGTTGAATCTTATATACACAAGACACGCTTTGGATGTAGCAGTTGAATCATAAACCTTGTGATTTGACGTGTTTATAAATCCACGTTATCGATTTCATCGTTGATAGACATTTCAAGTGTATCACGAGACCAGTGAAGTCATTGATCTTATACTGTTTATATATTATTAAAGTCATTCGAATCACAATTTTCTATCTCAGACCGTGCTCACGTTAGCCCAGTTTGGCTCAACGTTTTGGATTTTTAGTTTTCAATTGTTTTCAACATTGTGTACTCAAACAATCCTGTATCTTTTAGGACGTCCTGCATTCTATGAACTCGCCTTATTGTTCTTTTGGTTCGTCTGTAGTTTCCAATTTCGCACATTAAATAATCTCTTCATATACTTTTAAAAAGGTTTGCTGTGAATTGTGCACTTATATTTCTCCTTTTCTTTCTGTTTCTTGTCCTCAACTGTTGCAGATGTGATCTTTCCTCCTCATCAGATACTCTATAACTACTTATCCTTTTATGTCTCCTCTCAAGTCCCCATCCCTTTTCATATCGTTTCTCTAACCTTGTGTTCTCTCTATATTTTTCGGAAGCTATTAGTCCAAGTCCGTCCATTTATATATTACACGGTAAACTACTTGAACGTTAGTTTTCCCGTTATATGAATGGTTTAACACTAGTATTTTTTGGGCCCTGTAATGCTTTTTGTTCGGTTTAGCCAAGGATCTGTGTTGAAGGCCGTACATTGACCTATAATGGTTTACTTCTATCAATTGTTATTTTAATTGAGAGTTGTCTCATTGACACTCACACAACATCTTCCTATATCTATGGGCGCAATTTCTCTCATCATTCTACCTTCATATACTTTGAATGTTGCATCTAAGATTCTTTAAAGGTCTTCATCGAAAGATTTCTAAGTTGTTCTGTCTGCAATCGTTAGCCAATGGATAGTCATATCCTTGGCACTTTAACTCTACTCTTCTAACTGTTTTTATCTTTTTTTGTCTGCTCTATATCTTTATCCTCACCCTGCTGCATTCATGGTCCAATGGAGGTTATTATCACTTTAGTTTGCATCCTAGCTTGTCTCCTCATTCTAACCAGATATCTATGAATGTTGTTTGTCGGAATGGGGTGGCACAGATTCTTCTTTTGCAGAATTTCAAATCTCTAGCATTCTTGCAGACTTTCCACATCCATTATCCTCTTCCGTTCTCAATTAGTTCATTCATATGTTTTGGTTGTTTAGCATGACGTCAATTTTCATTGAACTAGCACATTCTTATTTATGGACCATCTGAGGCCCGTATCCGGGTGCGGGATTTTCTTACTGTGTTGAAGAACCATTGGTGGCTTTTGGTGGTTTTCTGGTCTTTGGTCGGGTTGTTGTCTCTTTGTCCCAATTTGCATTCTCAATATCATCAAGTATTATGCTAAGTCTGTCCTATATACTGTTCATCATCCCTCGCTCGCACACAGCCTAAAAGGTGTCTTAATATGTATTGGCTCATTGTGTGTAACGCGGATCTGACAGGAGATGCCCTTTGTATTGGCTTATTCATAATGCCCTATGTGACAGTCTCTCAAGGCTGCGCCCTGTCTCTCCAGGTCGAAACTGTTCTCTTCATAGTCGTCAAACAGACTTTCCTGATAGCCAGAATATGATTAACTTATAAACATCATGAGAATGTTGATCCATGTGGAGTTCTTGTGTTGCTGTTCCACAACAGCATGCAGTGGTACGCCGAATCAGTTGATGAGTCTAAAACATTATTATCGACATGTCACATGTTCCACTGTCAATGTGATTTTATCAGAGCTGTTGCAAATATCTCGTATACCATATTAAGTCATCAGTGACATAACTGTCATTATCATATCTACATGAAGCTTTGATATATAAAACTTGAATAATGGAATCGTCTGAAGCGAGATACTTAAAAAGGTAAATAATTTTGTTTTATTCTATACGTTAATGATGAGGACAAAACAGTGGAAGCCGGAGAAGTTGCTAAACGTTGATACTTCTCTACGTAAAATATTCAGAATACCTTCAACATTTTCCAATGTTACTTGCATTGGTCCCCTTCTCTTCCTCTGTCATTTCCACGAACTGCTGGATGCAGTAAAATCTTTTTTTTTTTTTTAGACTTTTCGCTGGTGATTGTTTTCTATACCGAAATATAAAACGCTACGGGACCATACTCTTTTGCCAAAAAATCTTGTTATCCTAGAAAAATGGGTAAAAGACTGTGGTACGCGCTTTAATGCAAAGAAATGTTGCATCCTGAGAATTAAGAACATCAAATTATCTCCCCTTGGCCACTGATTCTTTCCTCATGCATTATACTGACAAGTTAGCCAGGACCCAAGGCTACTCATCTTTTGAATTATTATTTTATGTTTCTTTAATAATCACTCTGTAATGTTTATGTCATGTTGTAATTAATGTTATGCTCTTAATGGGCCCTTTGATTTGGAAATAAAAATATATTGTATTGTATTGTATTTTATTGTATTAAGAACAAAAGCAAGAAATTATTTACCACCAATGGACACATACTCCAACAAGTCCAACACAATCAATACCTGGTGCTACAGATATCGAAAGATCTGAAATGGACCACCTACATTACAAATGTAGCTAAGAACGCAAATTCTACACTAGACTTTCAAAGACGTAACTTACGATTCTGCCCAAAAAGACTAAGAAAACAGCATACATTTCAGTGATGAGATCTACGATGGAATATGGGGCAATTGTATTGAACCCTTATACATCAAACAACATTAAACAATTAGAAAGATTCAAAAGAAGAGCAGCATGATTTATCACGGAGGACTATAAATCAAAATTCTAACCGTAATTGGAACGTGAAAACCTACAGTGAAGAAGAATTAGCCAAAGACTGGTATTTCTGAGGTTGAGGGTTTGCTCCAAACTATCAAACCTCACGAATTTTTGGTAAAAAGTAAAACCAAAAGGATTATCAATGAACAATTTAAGAACTTATACTTCATAAAGACTGTAATTCACTGGAAACAATTGGAAGCAGACATAGTGTGCTCCAATATAATTAGGGGCTTTAAAAACAGCTCCCCAACGTCGTCAAAAGACACTCTCTCTTCCGCCGAGTTAAAGTCCGACTTAGTACTTTCGACTTAATGCTACAGATCTATACAGATGTTAATATTCTATAAAATAGTATAAGTGCGTGTGTTACTTTCAAATCACGCAAGCAAACAATAAAATTAGTTAAGAAAACATAAATAAAAATACACAATATAAAGTTAAATATCAAATATTGATATATATGATTTATTTTATTTACCTAGCCAATTTATTGCTCTCAATTCAGGTGACTTGTTATATCAATACCAAGTTGGTTAATTCCAGAATAAGTCAAAGTCTACAGGTTTGAAGACTGGAGTCGGCTGCCACAACTTGGACCTCGATAAAAATACAAATTTTATGTTTTACATTAATATATTCACATAGGCGTCAAGCACGGAAAGGGTAGTTGGGTTTTCATGCTTCCGGAAACCGTTACTTCTACTTTCGTTTTTACAAATGTCATAACAAAATAATTTGTAAACAGGAATAAAACATGGCAAAACGGTCTTTGGAGCAGGCTATTGGAATCATGACGGAAAGTGAGGAAACTCGGGTAATGTAATATGTAATGTTTGAAAATAATCGAATTCAACTATTTAATTTTTTAAGCTAGCTTAATATTTCAAAAATATGAAAATAATTGTGTATGCATATTTTTTTTTAATTTGAGGTTTCTTATGACTTTAAACACAATAAATCTACAGCCACAAATAACAAAAAAAACATTGAACGAAATGTTCAATGTTTTTTTTGTTATTTGTGGCTGTAGATTTATTGTGTTTAAAGTCATAAGAAACCTCAAATTAAAAAAAAATATGCATATTTTTTTTTATAACTAAATGGATAGTTTTCATTATACAACTTATGAACTTATACTTTTTCTCTAATGAAAATTCTTTAATTCGTCCACATTTAGAAGAAGTTTACTTATTTTTAATTGCTTCCTTGCAGGAAGCAATTAGCCGACATATTTTCCGTATGCATAGTGACCTGAGCGTAACCCTCTCCGTTAAAATCCGGTGATCGCAATACGCATGGATCTGTAATGAAAATAAACAATTATCTGATTGTACATATATTAAACACGTGCTCAATATCCGTGCTTTTTGTTATTTGTTTATTATAAGTTGACAATCTGTCAAACGCGGCATTTAATGAGCAACTATATTTCTTAAATCATTAGACAGAGAGAAAAAAATTGACGATTATACGATTTATATATATTCGCGTTAAACATGAGAAAATCGTGCACTGAGGACTAATTTTATGATATATTTTTCACCACTCACTCGTTTCATATGACTTTAATAATTATTTATAAATACTTTTAATTAGTGTTTGTTTACTTTGTTAATGTACACATGTTCTTTTTTTAATTCGGCTGAAAGCTTTAAGAGCTTTCGTGTATGTTTGTATGAAATACGGATTTTTTGTGTTATTAAAATTTGCTGTTACAAAATATTAGAAATTATTATAAATTAAGGAATGTATCTCCCTCATGCAAAGCTCTGATTCCTTTCACGGATTTGGCTATACTTTTTGGACCTTTTGGATTATAGCTCTTCATCTTTTATATAAGCTTTGGATTTCAAATATTTTGGCCACGAGCATCACTGAAGAGACATGTATTGTCGAAATGCGCATCTGGTGTAAGAAAATTGGTACCGTTAATGTTATTTGTATATATTTTTTTGTAATCGATATGTCAAAACAAAGTTCTGTTTAACTTACCTTCGTATTTTTATAGCTGAAGATTCGGGTGGGTTTTGATCATTGTTAAAGGCCGTGCGGTAATCTATGCACAACTCTTGTGGAGAGTTATATCATGAGTTTCGTTGAGTCTAGCGAAAAATGTATATCATTTTGATTACCTATCATTCATCATGATAAAATTCAAGGACCGTTTTTGCTAAGCCTCCGAAATTGAGACATTGATATTTATAATACATCTAGTAGTTACCCTATAGATTCCTGCGTCGGCGGCGTTCAGTCTGAGGTGGAATTGTTTTTTTTTTGTATCAACAACTTTTTCAAATATTGATGGAGTTTTATGAATTCGGACAGAAGTTTTTAATATCACCAAAAGACAGAACGAAATTTTGAAAAAAATATTATTTACATTTTTTTGAATTTTACTGATAATTGGTTTTAAGTTTGTTACACATCAATTAATTTTATAAAAGCGCAAAAACTGATAAAAAGGGTACAATAAAGGACTTTGATTTCTGCAAATGGTTAAATCCTGTCTTGCTGATTATTTTTGTGATTAATGCTCAAAGCCTTGTCAAAGTTCTCAAAATAAAAGGTCAAACAAAAAAGATGAATAAATCATGTATATAGAAGACGTCTGGGACTTTTGATGTTGTATAACAGTAGGGAGATCTTATTATCCTTATGCTATCAGATTTTCTCGATCTATATCGGTTTCCAAGATCGTAGACACAACTTACATTTATTCTTTGTTATTTTTTATCATCGGATCGTCGGAACAGACCCTAATAAATACTGTGGTCAAATTTTAATTCAATCTGACCTTGAAGTTTTAGGGGATAAGATTTTCTAACAGTTAACGGATGAAGTATGTTGAACACTAAGCGATGCGACTAAATCCATTACCGACACTGTTCTGGTCATGTGATCATTAAAAGACCAATATCGAAGACGATTTTCTTGACATTTCCCTGTAGAGACCATCACGACGAAGTCATACAGGAAAATGATGTCTGTATGTTATTTACTTGCAGAGTTCTATTCCTCGAGTTTTGCGATATGCTTTGATAAACACCGAATCATACCCCAATAAAGGAAAAGATTTACCAGATGATTTTGTAAAATACTTCATTCCAGGTAAGTTGATACAATTTATTTGTTTTTTATTATTTCAAAAGTCAATCGTACATTGCTATGAACCACACAACGGGTGTCAGTAATGGATCAGGAATTGCTTCACCTTACAGAGTACCTGAGTGCATAGGTTTTTTTTTTTATATATAAATTGTCGTACTTTGAATTCTAGTATTAAGTTGCCCTCTCAGTTTCTTATAATTTTTCAAAACCGTCAATCTTTCAAGTCAAATTTTCGAGATTTTTTTTTATAATATGTAGTATATTGCAGTTTATTGAACTTTAGATTTCTCACTACATTATTTTTAGAATCCGAATGGTTTGAAAAAAAGAAACGAGGTAAAAAGAATGACTGGATGCAATGTCAAAAAGAATCCGGACAAACGTTTATACAGTGGCAACGTTCTGGAAGCTCTTTACCATTCGGTAGGCGTTCAACAATATACCTCATTCCGTTAGCCTTCAATGAAGATTCTATACCAAAAGAAATTCTTGATCCTATCAAAGCATTTGCAGCAGTTTTCTTTCAAATCCCAGTGAAAGTGATGGGGACAAAAAAGTTCAATAAAGAAGTTCCGAACAGGATAAATGAAAATTCGAATACGTACCAAGTGGATGCTGGGAAAGTTTTAGAGATAATGAAACCATTGGTGCCTAGTGATGCATTCTGCGTTGCAGGCATCACAATGTGCGATTTATATCCCACAGAATCATGGAATTTTGTCTTCGGACTAGCCAACTTGGCTGGAAATTGTGGAATATATTCTTTGGCTCGTTATCTAAGTAACTTTGGTAAAACACAGACGACAGTTTATGAACCCACAAGGTAGGCATTTGACAGTCATATTGGTTATGCGAGACAGTTTCTCCATCGGAAGTAAATTTTAAGTTTTCTAAAAAAAAATCCTTTTTTTGACACTGGGAATCAATTTTAGATAATTCATTCAATACATGTATATCATTTCTGTTCGTTGAAATCCTAACACAAAAAAACGTTCATCAAAATTTGAGCTTTATCTAAAAAAGATTTTAAGGTGGTACCAAACACCTTTACTAAAATCCATTTGGTTCGTTTAATTTCCATTACATTTTGACAAAGTATTTACTTCGACCCTTTGACAAAAATATAAAATAATCTCAAATTGGAACCAACCATTTTATCAGAAAAATTACACTGGTTATATAGCAGTTTGACAAACACTACTTTTGATCATTAAGAAGCTTAACAACACAACGTAATAAAAACGTTTATCTGATTTTACAGAGTTATCTCACTGTAGTGTTAGGTACCACCTTAACCACAAATTTCCCAAAATTTCCCAATAATATAAAGTGGCCTTCCTGTTATAGGTAGATACACTTTGCATTACAATTGTGAAAATCGGTTGTGGCAATCTTGACTTATGGAAGTGTAAACAGACAGACCTTTGTATTGGGAATTATTATGATAGAATGTACCATCAATGTGTAAATTACAGTATTTGAAAAAAGAAAGAAATAAACAGAATTTATCAACCTAAAAAAATAGTAAAATCGAAAATTTCTGAAATTTGCGTTTGATGCGTGTTTTATATACTTCTAACTATATTGATCTTAGCGTCACTGATGATTTTTTTTAATAAGTGGAACCGCGTGTCTGACGTATTAAATTTTAAATTATAAGTCTGGCACCTTTGATCACTTTTCACAAGTAGACAAAACCTTGGAACGATTGGCATACTTTCAAAGTAGATTATCGGTTTTATTTTTTTATCGAAATGGAAAATAAATGTAGGGACAGAGTGTCTATTGGTCCACAATATTTACTCTCTTTTTGTATTTCGATTTCAGTGAAGAAGGTGGAATATCAACGATTTTTAAGAGAGCATGTAAGACAATGTGTCACGAGATTGGTCACATGTTTGGATTAAAACATTGTGTTTTTTATGAGTGTTTGATGAATGGATCTAATCATTTAGAAGAATCAGATGGTCGACCTCTATTCCTCTGTCCTGTTTGTTTAAGGAAGCTCCAGTTTTCGTGCAAGTTTGATATAGAGGAAAGATATAGACAAATGATTCCAATTTTGGAGGATTTCGGTTTTAAAGACGATTCAAAGTGGCTTAAGACAAGACTCGCAAGACTAGAAACACTGAAGAAAGACTAACTTATGTAATAATAAATGTATAAACCCATAGCTCAAGACAAGAAACATTGAGAAAAGACTAACTTTGTAATAATAACTGTATAAACCCATCGCTACGATGTAATATTAATGAAGACCTTTATTGTGATTTTGATATAATTATTAAATGTAACTATGCATACCTGGGTTTTCTAAAAAGGCAATTTTGCCGTTTTCCTATTTCACTTTAAAGTCACATGAAACGAGTGAGTGGTGAAAAATAATGTTTATCCAATTCTTGAACCAATGCATGTATATATCATAAACTAAGTCCTCTGTGCACGATTTAATCATTATTTTCGCAAACATATCATATAATCGTCAATTTTTTTTCTCTCTCTGTTTGTTATGATTTAACAAATATGGCTGCTCATTAAATGCCGTGTTTTGAAGCCGAGTTTTACCGATTGTCACCTTATAATAAACAAAATAACAAAAAGCATGGGTAATGAGCACGTGTTTAGCATGTTTAATCAGATATTTGTTTATTTCAATGACAGATCCATGCGTCTTGCGATCACCGGATTTTTACGAGGAGGGATACGCTCAGTTCACTATGGAAGCAAGCAATTAAAAATAAGTAAAAAGTATATGTACATAAGTTGTATTATGAAAACTATCCATTTAGTTATAAAAAAAACATATGCATATATTTTTTTAATTTGAGGTTTCTTATGACTTTAAGGAGTTATTTATATAAATCAAACATGCATATTTCATAAAACTGCTCATTACCACACACTGCCATATTTCTAAAGTTACCTCTTTAATCATATTAGCATATTTGAAATAAACACTAGATAAAGGCAACAGTAGAATACCGCTGTTCAAAGTCATAAATCGATTGAGAGAAAACAAAGTCGGGTTACAAACTAAAACCGAGGGAAACACATCAACTATAAGAGGAAAACAAAGAAACAACAGGAACACTGAAGTGCAACAAAAACAAACGCCAACATACATAGAAACGATATTTTTTATATCAACTGTCACATATTTTATAGCATTTATAATTATTAATATTTGGAGAAAACACAATTTTCAATTTTAAATCTGATTCAGGGTTCATTTCGCTATAAGCCGGATGCTCGGTTTGTTACCTTCTGTCTTAATGAATCGATGATGCCTGTAGGTGTTTTTTTTTTTTAAAGTTGCTCGAATTTAATACGGAATATTTCAATCTAATTATTATTACTTATTTTACTGTTTTGGACGAGTCAAAGCGTCCCTTAGTAACCTCATTTTGCCACAGTAAGATCCACGTTCAACGAAGGCCAGGCTTAAAAGACAATACAGTTATCTCCTATAGTTTTAATTGGATTGTTGGAAGAAAAAGGGACCAGAGATACCAGATTTGTCGTGTAATTTATAAAGCCTGCGATAGAAGCGCGTTTGTCAACATAAGTATCATGTCAACTCGGATAAAAAAGTTTAATCAACATTTTAACATGTTGCATCAAAATTGACAAAAGCAATATTTGTCGTTATTATTTAAATATTCGTTCTCGTCGAGATATATAAACTCGCTTATTAAAAGTCTGTACTATCATCGATAACCTAAGTACACATAATCAATGACGTGCGGATAATTGATCTATACGACAAGCACGGTGTGTAAATACTTGTCTTGTTAAATACGGATATCTCTTCTTTCATTTTCGTTTTAGTTGTCAAAACAAACAAAACTTAATAAACGATCGAGCTTATTTTTAGACTGAAGATTATAATGGCAAAGTCAAAAGCTTTTCCAGAACAGAACGAGTTTGAGGCAATCGGACTCACTTTACATAAAGAAGTAGCTATGGTAAACTTGTAAAAACGTAGAGCGCTTACTTAAAAAAACTAATAACTATTTCTGAATCCTAAAAGTGGTAACACCAAGGTATATATACTTTTATTAATGTCTTACACACCATGGGATAGAAGGAGATGGAAACTACGTAGTGCAACAAATACCCAAAAGACAGCCGTATATGAATACCATATTTGTGTTATCCTGATACTTCGAATTAAACCACGGTCCTATAAATAATAAAAGCAACAGTGGAATATGTAGGAAACTAGTGAAAAGAGGAGATAAAGCTAGCATGTGTCACGGGTGAGTGCGACAAGTAGATGTATGCAAGATATGTCCATCAATAAACAGCAAACATTTTAGCGAACTGTAAAATATCAGAATGTTACTCCACAAATTGTGCTGCACCGTGCCTTGTGGTATTTGCATATTTAACATCTTGATCTCAAACTCAGCCATTGAACAAAACACGTATAAGTTATGGATTCACAACACCTGTGCCATGGTTAGTGAGGCAATCTTCAAAGTTATCCAGGCTACGAATTGCACCTAGTTATGGTCCATCTTGTAGCGACAACAACCTTTCAACTTCCTCCTCAAGTGTAGCATTAATTATAAAAACAAGAAACCAATGCGAGGTTCTATCATACAAGTAAAATCCATCAAACAAAGCAACACGTACAACTTTTCGACTGCACTTGGAATAAAACAACTACTAAGTAGTTGAAAAGTTCCGCCGGCTCAAAGTTACTGACGGCACATACTGGCTGTTACACTTATTCCACTAAATTATATGTTGTTCAACGGAATATAAAGTAAAATACAGGAACTATATGGATACTTGGCGACCATAACAGAGTAGTGATATAAGAAACCAAAATTGATAGCAATATCCAGATTAGAATGTGACATATAATTTGAACTTATCGAAAAACTAAGGATTTTCTTATCCCAGGCATAGCCGTATTTGGCACAATTTTTTTGAAATTTAAATCCTCGATGCTCTTCAACTTTAAACTTGTTTGGCTTTATAAATATTTTGATATGAGTGTCACTGATGAGTCGTATGTAGACAAAACGCGCGTCTGGCGTACTGAATTATAATCCTGGTACCTTTGATAACTATTTTCACCACTTGGTCGATGGTCCCCGAGGGTATCACAGCCCAGTAGTCAATAATTCGGTAATGACTTATCAATAATGCGGTCATTTTTATAAATTTCCTGTCTACAAAAATTTGAATTTATAGAAAAACTAAGGATTTTCTTATCCCAAGTAAAGATTACCTAAGCCGTATTTGGCACATTTTTTTGGAATTTTGAATCCTCAATGCTCTTCAACTTTGTACTTGTTTGGCTTTATAAATATTTTGAGCGTCACTGATGAGTCTTATGTAGACAGAATGCGCGTCTGGCGTACTAAATTATAATCCTGGTACCTTTGATAACTATATACCGCACAGATGGAACAGCATGTTGGAGAGACTACTATTGCTGGTAATAGTAAACATTGACTTCGCACCAATGAAGAATTAGGCTTGAGTTGAAAATGGATAGGACTCAATAAAGGCAACAGTAGTATACCGCTGTTCAATACTCATAAATCCATGGACAAAAAACAAAATGGGGGTAACAAACTAAAACCGAGGGAAACGCATCGCATCAAACCTGGTCTAAAATCACAGCTAACAGAAAACCTAATTTCAAAGGCAGATCACAAGGTGTACCACCCGTCACATAAATTTACTGAAAGACCATTAAGACAAGTGAAAAGCACAAGGCATGCGTAATGTTCATCCCTAAATACGTCTTCTTGGGGATTTCAAAAAATTAACTGGAGAACCAAAATGAATAAGGATATCAACTACTGTCTTGTTGATAGCGAGTGACATTAATAGATATATTGAACGAAGCAAGTACTGAACAACTAGTGAACTTCCCAACAAGAGATGAAACAATATATACCTGCTCATAACAACTTTTCCAGACAAATTAATCAACCTACACCTACCAAATATTTTCAGCGATCATGGTACAGTTGATGGTACTCTTTAGATTAAGTACCAAGAAAAAGTTGTTTTCAAGTGGTATTTTTTCTCTCTTGTTCTTAAAGGGAGATTACAACAAGATGATGACCACTGAAACAATCGTTCAGTGGAGAACAATTGGAACCTGAGACTACTGGTCTCAGATGGATTTTTTTTTAATCAATCAAGTTCATTGAACTATCATAAACAGTTGCAGGAAAGCAAGCATTGCCCTTGATTAAAATCAGCATTACACAACTACTAATTAAACTAACTCGACAGCTACAAGACCGCGCCGACTCCATGGCTAAAGGCAAACCATCCGGAATACCATAAATAAAGAGGACCCATCAGTTCATGACAACTATATTAACAACCTGATAAGAGATACCAGACAAGGTACTAAACCATATTTAAATGCATCAATATAGCTCAATAGCAGAAAGCAGACAGACAAGGGATTATCCTACTTTTCACGTGCATTGAAGAAAATATCAACAGACCGAGTTCAATTCTTTCAACAATCGAGCAATTGTGGTACCATGTCTGGTGGATGACAACAGGCGTACGACGAACACCAGAAAGAACGATAGATGACCATTGTGTATAACATGTAAACTATTGGAGCTCATACCAACTTATCATAGTCTTTACTCTGACTGTATATGAATTCTCTGTTTTGTAGTTTAATTCCAAATAAACGAACGGACTGGCAATGTGAAAGCAACATACTGTCATTCCTAGAGTGGGGTTATAATCATTATAAAGTATTCATTCGAGAAACAGATTAAACAGAAAGAAAAGATATAGAATCAAAAAGGTCCAGGGAAATTAATATAAATTTACAATAATGTGTCCATTGTATAAGTTAACAGCTTTATACCAGAAATAAATAATACTATTCTCATGGGTTTTTACAATTAGAAAAAATCGATCTGTACCAATCTTGATTAAAGTAGCCTTATGGATTTTTTCAAACATTATCTATTTTCTAATGAAATTTTTAACATGTAGTTGAACTGTTCTATTAAATTACACACCTTATTGACGTATACTTCATTATAATGTTACTGAAAACATCTCAATTACACATTACACAACAAAAACATGAGAAATTGTAATCAACTACAGTAAAACAATTTATGATATTAAAAACTATAAAATCATGCTAGAATCTTGAGAATGTTGAATATTCCTGTAAACCTCATTTATGTGTACAACATATACAGCTGACTTAGCCATAACTAAAATAAGATGATTTTGTGCATTCATTGTGTTGATTTACATATCTTGAAATTAAGACACGGTAAACAAAAAGTGTTGACAATTTTGTACACTTTTAAGTAAGAAATAGATCCCATCTCATACCTCACCGGATGAGCAATAAATGCACTATCTATCTTGCCTGATAGTACCATGATAAGTATGTTTATACAAAGACCAAAATATTGTTGAAAGAAAAAGAACGTGCATACCAAGTAACATTGTATTCAGATGTCTAATCAAGACTTGAACTTTTTAGGGTTCTCCTACGCATGAAGAGTATGGCTTGAAATACAAAGATGAAGTGTATGTTATGAAATACAGAGATAAGTACCCAAAAAGAGGAGCAGACTTACCATTGGATTTTGTTAAATTTTTCATTCCATGTAAGTTGCTTATTTCTTTGAACCGAAACCAAAAATAACAGGCTGTATAATACAATATACATGAAAAAGGTTGCCTTAATCTGTATGGTTATATATGTTCATACTATTTTGTAACTTGAATATCAAAGTATATAAATCCCATTGATAAATTTATTTAGGAAACGTCTACCTCAGACAGATTTTGATATTTTCAAGCCCTTGGTCGTATAGCTCTTTCAATGTTTAAGTCTTTATTCTTTGTTAGCTTTATTTTTTGAGGTTTGATTCTTCCCAAAGAAGTTGAATAATAAAAAGCCTTTTTTACGCAGCAAATTTGTCATAAATTTACAAGCATGAACAGAAGACACAAAAAGTTTAAAACAATGCACTACTCCTTAAACCAAAATAATTAATACAATGATAGACTAATCTTTTACTCATTTTAATTATGCAATTTATATCTTACAGATTCTACATGGTTTGAAAAAAAGAAAAAAGGCAGAAAAGACGATTGGTTGGCAAAGAACAAAGAACCAAGTCAATCCTTTATACAGTATCTGCAGTGTGGTATTGCAATGCCATTTGGAAGATTTAGAACAATATATATTTTCCCCATATCCTTTGCTGAAGAACATGTGCCTAAGGAAATTCTAAGCTCTATAAAAACATTTGCAGAAATTTTCTTTCAACTTCCAGTAAAGACTATGAAAAGAAAGAATTTAAGTGCTAAAGTTACTAATAGGATAGATGAAGTATATCAGGCAGATGCTCATAGTATTGTTGAGGTTATGAACCCATTAGTACCTAGTGATGCATTCTGTGCAATAGGAATTACAATGTGTGATTTATATCATGAAACATCATCAAATCTTTTTGGACATGCAGTTCTATCAGGAAAATGTGGCGTGTGTTCAATAGCTCGTTATCTTAGTAATTTTGGAAAGACTGAGACTTCAGTTTATGAAAAAGAAAGGTAATATATATAATGCCAAGTGTCTGTCACGTCAATACCTAATTGTTAGTGGGTGTCGCTGGGGTTCTGTTACCCCACTCTTTTCATATAAACTAGATCTTAAAAATCAATTACTTTTCATATATTTCGTGTTGTGTTTGAAAAATGGAATATTTTAGGCTAAGATTCTACATGTAAATATAACTTACAGTGAGACTTTCTGCTGTATAACAGGGCTATATACTCATATATAAATAATTGGAACTTTATTGACCGTATCATATATTTCTGATAGTTTTCCTTACCTGAATTATTCACATATTTTCAAGCTAAAAAATTGATATCTATTCGAGCAGCACATCCAATTACCTTGTATATAGGAAGTACCCCCCATCACCACCACCCCCAAGACTTAAAAGAACCATTGTATATATGTTATCTTAATTTTCATCGGAGAATGTTTTTTGCCGACTATAAAATAAATCAGGCTGTTTATTCTTTTCAGTGAAGACGATGGAAAATCTCTGATAATTAAAAGAATCTGTAAGACAATGTGCCATGAGATTGGTCACATGTTTGGATTAAGGCATTGTGTATTCTACGAGTGTTTGATGAATGGATCAAACAGTTTGGAGGAAGCTGATAGACATCCATTATTCCTTTGTCCTGTTTGTCTTAGAAAACTGCAGTTTGCATGCAAATTTAATATTGAAGAACGATATAAACAGATGGTGCCATTTTGTTTGTCACATGACATGGCAAGTGAAGCTCATTGGTTACAGACTAGACTGGAAACATGGGAGAAATAATGAAATTACTGGTTTCAAAATATTTTTTTTGAATCATAAACTGTCGACACAGAGATATGTGTTGCATTTTGCAATTTAGATAGTATAACGCAAATGATGAAATTAAAATGGCAATAATTAAACATGGCACTATGATCAGCCAGAAGCACAAAGCATAAGTCTTGTTTTTTTATTGTAAATTTGTACTCAGTTGAATAATTAGTTTTAGTATACTCTCTTACAAAGTTACCAAACAATAAATATTTCACATGGAAGTTAAGTTATTTTTAATTTATAGTGCATAAATATTTTATATAGGAACATTCTGATAATTCATATTTAAATCTTTTATTCAATTATTACTGATTTAATCACTTAATTTATACAAACATCCATTTCAATTAATCACATACATGTTTTTTATTCATCTTACTCTCACTTCATCCAAGCTGGATCAAACACTAAAGGATAAAATTGTCCTTCCATTTTCTGTCCCTGAAAACAAAACAAAGAAAAACTGTTAATGCATAAGTAAAGTAGATTATCTTTTATTTTCAAAATAGTATAAAAAAATTACTGGATGTGGCATGATTACATTTTACATAATCCGCTTCGCGGATTATTCAATGTGAAGAGTCAAAAATTAGTTTTATGGTTCAATAAATTCAAAATAAATAATAGCCATTCATTAAGAAAAAAAAACCATACGACTGACATAATAAATATAAAACAATGAGAAAACTAACAGTGATGTATTTTTAATAGAGATAACCACATAACTGTGTGAACAACACATTTTCTCTAATAATTTTGTTCTGATATTCTAAAGAAAATAAATATTTTCATATTATGTCTAAAAATTATGATTGTAATTATTATGCTCATCTTTGGTGCTGCAATTGTCCAATAAATTATTGATTTGTTTGTTTGTTATATATTTTTCAATTTACAAAACGTTCCTCTTGTATAACTGTATAACCCTTCCCTGTAAATTATATCTGGACTAACCAATTATCAACAATAGTATACCATGCATCAACAGTCCAATATGTCTTACCTTAGGTACTATACTGCCTTTTAGAAGTTCCTCATTAGAATCTGAATATACCCCATCACCAAAGTAATTCAGTACGGCTGATCTACGAGGTCTGTCACTCCTACAGAGGAAATTGTATTAAATGCTTTAAATTCTTTTGTTGTTTAAATTTAAAAAAAAAGAAAGACTTAACAGTGAACATTCTGAAATGTCTTCATTTCTTTTCTGATTGTGATACTATAAATAGATCTAGATCTTAATGCATGAACATCAATTTAACTAAACTTTATATCCACACAATTGGGTCAAGGTCACATGAAACAATGCAAGATGGATATGTATCCCTTACTTTGGTTCATTACCTTCAACATCATAGAAATGGATTTTAACTAGAAAACTTAACATTTTAAGCAATGTACCATACACAGCCTTATTCAAACCAACTATTACCAATAGTATCTGAGAAGAAGACCTATACTAAAATCATACTGCTGACCACTCAAATGTTATAATACATCAACAGATGTCAGACCATAAAAAATCTATATCTAAGATATGCAACTTTGGCAGGACTTCATAGTCATTTTTTGTAATATCATCAGCCTAGTGGTATTTCTACCTTCTGACCCTTTACACATGCAATGCTAAAATTATGACATGCTACAACAATATTGTAATAAAGACCTGTTTGAATAGGATCCATGTACAGTTAAAGGGTGATGGAAACTAGCTTCTCCTTTCTTTAATTTGGCACATACTGGTTTAAACTGGCTTAATTCTTCTTCTGTTAAAATGGTCTGTAATAACTAGAGGCTCTAAAGAGCCTGTGTCGCTCACCTTGGTCTATGTGCATATTAAACAAAGGACACAAATGGATTCATGACAAAATTGTATTTTGGTGATGGTGATGTGTTTGAAGTTCTTACTTTACTGAACGATTTTGCTTCTTACAATTATATCTATCATGAACTTTGCCCATTAGTAACAGAGAACTATATTTGGTAAAAATTTACATATAAATTTACCAAATTAATGAAAATTGTTAAAAATTGACTATAAAGGGCAATAACTCCTTAAGGGGTCAATTGACCATTTAGGTCATGTTGACTTATTTGTAGATCTTACTTTGCTGAACATTATTGCTGTTTACAGTTTATCGCTATCTATAATAGTATTCAAGAT
Organism: Mytilus trossulus; assembly: GCF_036588685.1. Lineage (NCBI taxonomy): Eukaryota > Metazoa > Mollusca > Bivalvia > Mytilida > Mytilidae > Mytilus > Mytilus trossulus. The sequence continues at coordinate 87,790,477 of NC_086378.1, forward strand.
AACCAAAAACGGCAAAATTTCTTTAAAAATTACCAATTGGAGGGCAGCAACCCAACAACCGGTTGTCCAATTCATCTGAAAAATTCAGGGCAGATAGATATTGACTTGATTAACATTTTAACTTCTTGTCAGATTTGCTCTAGATGCTTTGGTTTCATAGTTATAAGCAAAAAAACTGCATTTTACCCCTATGTTCTATTTTTAGCCGTGGCGGCCATCTTGGTTGAATGGCCAGGTCATCGGACACATTTTTCAAACTAGATACCCCAAAGATGATTGTGGCCTAGTAGTTTTAGTGGAGATTTTGTAAAAGATTACTTAGATTTATGAAAAATGGTTAAAGATTGACTATAAAGGGCAATAACTCCTAAAGGGGTCAACTGACCATTTTGGTCATGTTGACTTATTTGTAGATCTTACTTTGCTGAACTTTATTGCTGTTTATAGTTTATCTCTATCTATAATAATATTCAAGATAATAACCAAAAACAGCAAAATTTCCTCAAAATTACCAATTCAGGGGCAGCAACCCAACAACCGATTGACCGATTCATCTGAAAATTGTAAGGCAGATAGATCTTGACCTGATAAACATTTTTATCCCATGTCAGATTTCCTCAAAATGCTTTGGTTTTTGAGTTATAAGCCAAAAACTGCATTTTACCCCTTTGTTCTATTTTTAGCCGTGGCCGCCATCTTGGTTGGTTGACCAGGTCACGCCACACATTTTTTAAACTAGATACCCCAAAGATGATTGTGGCCAAGTTTGGATTAATTTGGCCAAGTAGTTTCAGAGGAGAAGATTTTTGTAAAAGATAACTTTAATTAACGAAAAATGGTTAAAAATTGACTATAAAGGGCAATAACTCCTAAACGGGTCAACTGACCATTTTGGTCATGTTGACTTATTTGTAGATCTTACTTTGCTGAACATTATTGCTGTTTACAGTTTATCTCTAACTATAATAATATTCAAGATAATAACCAAAAACAGCAAAATTTCTTCAAAATTACCAATTCAGGGGCAGCAACCCAACAACCCATTGACCGATTCATCTGAAAATTTCAGGGCAGATAGATCCTGACCTGATAAACATTTTTACCCCATGTCAGATTTGCTCTAAATCCTTTGGTTTTTGAGTTATAAGCCAAAAACTGCATTTTACCCTTATGTTCTATTTTTAGCCGTGGCGGCCATCTTGGTTTGTTGACCGGGTCACGCCACACATTTTTTAAACTAGATACCCCAATGATGATTGTGGCCAAGTTTGGTTTGATTTGGCCCAGTAGTTTCAGAGGAGAAGATTTTTGTAAAAGTTAACGACGACGGACGACGACGACGACGGACGACGGACGACGGACGCCAAGTGATGAGAAAAGCTCACTTGGCCCTTCGGGCCAGGTGAGCTAAAAAGGCATTCATATCATATACTGTAATTTATTCTTAAAGAAAACTGGTTTAATGAATTTCTTGTCTTTTTGACAGCTATTTTTTGAACATTTGTTATTTACTTTGCAAACATTTGCAATAATCTTTCTATCATTTTATCAAGCTTTGCTTTTAATGAGTGGATTTTTGCAGTTGTAGTTTTTTTAAATTTTGTTTTAGTGTTTCTTGTTCAAATGAAGGCAGCCTAAGGACATATAGTACTATGTTCTAAGCTGTATATTCTTTTCTAGAGCTCTTCACATGATGTAGTTTGGACCATGTACAGTTGTCAAGCAATTTTCAAGTTAACTTACACATTTGGGAGTCTCTTATTTTTATTTTAAGATAAAAAAAATATTATCAAATATATTTTTTTTCTCTTGCTGTTGGTTTTACAAAGCTACAATGTTTACCCATTTTACCCACAATGCAAAGCTACAATGTTTACCCATTTTACCCACAATGCAAAGCTATAATATTATGTTACCTTTATAGACTCCATATCCTTAAAATTAAAATCTAATACTGGTAATGGTTCTCCATCTCTTGTCCACCTAATCAACGATACAAACAGACACAATATTTTTTTTTATGTCTTAAACTCTTAAATCAATAATGTAGAATGAAGAATGGACAATCATATGGAAATTCCATTAACATTTTTCAACTATAACTGTTAACAAGAATTTCCTTCAAGACAGCTAATGTTATTGAAATTTTCATATACTTTAATTAAGTCGTCTTCTCCGAAAATGCATAAAATCTGAAATTGAGGCAACAATAAATCAAACATAAGGCCAAAAAAATATAAGTGAACTTACGTATGAGATTTAGGTATATAATAAAGTCCTCCATTTTCTTCTGACTGATCATCAAGTGCAACATGTACCTACAAAGTAAACCATTTCCTACTATATCGATCTTTAAAATAAAGTTCATTTTAATTTTACTTGAAAAAGAACATTTCAAAAAAATAACACATTGTCATACCTGCCAAGTTTTCAAAATGCCCATGGTGGTTTTGCGTGCAAGATGGCTGCCATCTTCCTAAAAAACCTTCAAAGGGGGCCTTCAAATACAGTGTAATGTTGTTTTTTTGGCTTCTTCATACTTTTATAAGCCTCAATTAATTGTAAAATTAATTGTTTAGTTAAAATTGTGGACATAATTGCTCTTTAAAAAATTCAATTTGGGAGCCTCCATGGGGGAAATCCCCTGCAAATAGTGACAGTTGGCAGGTATGCATTATAGATGCAACAATTTCTATCTTAAATAACATTTTTAATTATTGTTCTTTATTCAACTACAATTATGCACAAAGGGAGATAACTTCAATTTTAAATATCCACTGATAATCCTGCAACATGCACAATTCATGTAATTTTCTTGACAAATATAGTTATACATTTACATATTGTTTTGTGACTTTAATATGAAAATATACATTTTGTATATTTAGTCAATTAATTTCTTGAAATGTTCATGGATAGAGGGATAAAATGTTGTGCTTTAAAGTTTTTCGTGAAAGTCTCAAAAACTGACAACTATCGAGCAAACCACATAAGGGTTTTGATTGCATGAATACATTCTTTACTTAAAAAAAAACCTTATAAAACTGACCATGTAAGTTAGGCCCATGATTGCACTTTTTAAGTGTGCGGCACATAAACAAATAATAAATTCTCATCAAAGAACGTAATACATTAATAGTGTTTTAGGCATTCTATATGGCTCCATTATCTTTTATGTTGGCTAATAAAAAAAATGTATTATCTGTGTATGCAGGACTACTTTAAGGAATCTACATACGGTAAGGTGCATCATGGGTCTTGTTCTGATCCAGTAAGAGTAGTCTTGGTGCCTAAAATAAAATATATACCACATTAGTGTTGCATGTTCTTGAGAGTAATAAATAGAGCTTGAAATTAGACCATATGCTTATAAATACCTATAATTTCCTTTTTTCTAATTTTTTTCTCTATTTTATAACGTTTCAGTCAATCTCTTATCACAAACTGTGATCATGGCTATTGTCTGGCTTCAACAACCATCAATTTAAGTTACAACAAACATGTTTTTGCATACCTATTTTTGTTCAATAGGCTATTTGCCAAATCCCGTTATTGACCCTGAAATTAGAGATCCCTCTTTCAGTTGTCTCCCTTATGAGGGACATTATTTTCATTTATAATGGAGAGCTAGCAGAACAAGCAAATTTACCTGTGCGTAATGTGAGTAATATTTAAGTCTTTCAAATATTACACTAATTTGTTGTTAATCTAAATACATTTGACATCAGAAATTATTTTTTATGAAAAATTTGTTAAACCGCTGATACATCACTTTCAAATCATCATACTTTGCATAGGCAAATGGAATATTGGCTAAGCTGTTTCAGGAGTATATTAACTGATTTCCAATAAACTTTCATCATATTTTATTACGGACTATTCAATAAGATATATTGGAAAGAAAAAATGAAACAATCTGAGTCAACTAATGTATGTTCCTCAAGTCTTTGACCACTTTGCATGTAGGATTTCTACTGTATGGATGAAAATCATGAAATATATAACCCCTTCACCTCAGGCTAAGTTGCAGAATATATATATATAACTGGGGAATAACTGGGGAATGTGTACGTACATGGGACACAGATGATGCCCCTGCTTGCATATGATATAAAGTTAAACAATCATAATTTAAGAACAGTAAAAGTTTGATACCCAAATTTATAATTCCTCAGAATTTTGTGATAATAAGTATTGTAAAGAAGTTTAATAACATTTGGTCAAGGCAAACTTAAGTTAATGAAGGGAAACAAAAAATTAAACAATTTGTCCATTAATAAAGGGCATAACTCAACAAGGGGTAAAGTGAAGGTACCAAAATTCTGTGTTGTGTGGTAATAAGCATTGTGTATAAGTTTCATAACATTTGGTTGAATCAAACTAAATTTAGAGAACAGAAACTAACCAGATGCTCCGCAGGGCGCAGCTTTATACAACCGCAGAGGTTGAACCCTGAACGGTTGGGGCAAGTATGGACACAGCATTCAAGCTGGATTCAGCTCTAAATTTGGATTGTGATTAAATAGTTGACACAGCATAGGTTTCTGACACAGAATGAATGTGGTCTAATGAACTTAAAATTTTTGTTTTGCCTTTGAGTAATTCACTATGCTGTTGAATATTAATCCTCTCAAAAAATGTTTGATCAAATTTTCTTTTTATTTATGAAAACTGAAATGAGAAAAATTCCCCCCCCCCCCCCAATTTTTTAATTTTTTTTTCCACATCCCTCTTTTCCTTATTCCAAAACTTATCTCAATTCAAATTTCTAATGGAGTTTGCAACAATAACTACTCATTTAAATACTTCATAAAATATTAAGATGTAAATAAAAATGTTTGTTATCACTGAATGGTAAAGATTTTTTTAATTTATCAGTTGGTAGTAAAAGTGAATATACATTGTATATTGTATCAAACAATGATTTAAGTTGATTCAACTACTATTCTGGACAAAGAAAGATATCTCCAATTAAAAAATTTCTTGCTATTGCACAATATTGTGCAATTATATATTTCTTGCTATAGAGCAATACTGTGCAATTGAAAAGACTTGCTATTGCACAATACCGTGCAATTGAAGATTTCTTGCTATTGCGCAATACTGTGCAATTGAAAATTTCTTGCGATTGCACAATACTGTGCAATTGAAGATTTCTTGTTATTGCTGAGTACTGTGCAATTGAAAATTTCTTGCTATTGCACAATACTTAATATAATAATTTTGGATCCTGATTTGGACCAACTTGAAAACTGGGCCCATAATCAAAAATCTAAGTACATGTTTGGATTCAGCATATCAAAGAACCCCAAGAATTTGATTTTTGTTAAAATCCAACTAAGTTTAATTTTGGGACCCCTATTTGGACCAACTTGAAAACTGGGCCAAAAATAAAAAATCTAAGTACTTTTTTAGATTCAGCATATCAAAGAACCCCAAGGATTCAATTTTTGTCAAAATCAAACTAAGTTTAATTTTAGACCCTTTGGACCTTAATGTAGACCAATTTGAAAACGGGACCAAAAATTAAGAATCTACACACACAGTTAGATTCAGCATATCAAAGAACCCCAATTATTCATTTTTTTATGAAATCAAACAAAGTTTAATTTTGGACCCTTTGGGCCCCTTATTCCTAAACTGTTGGGACCACAACTCCCAAAATCAATACCAACATTCCTATTATGGCCATTAACCTTGTGTTTAAATTTCATAGATTTCTATTTACTTATACTACAGTTATGTTGCGAAAACCAAGAAAAATACTTATTTGGGCCCCTTTTTGGCCCCTAATTTCTAAACTGTTAGGACCAAAACTCCCAAAATCAATCTCAACCTTCCTTTGGTGGTCATAAACCTTGTGCCAAAACTACATAGATTTCTATTTACTTAAACTAAAGTTATTGTGGGAAAACCAAGAAAATGCTTATTTGGGCCCTTTTTGGCCCCTAATTCCAAAAATGTTAGGATCAAAACTCCAAAATTAATCCCAACCTTTCTTATGTGGTCATAAACCTTGTATTAAAATTTCATAGATTTTTATTCACTTTCACTAAAGTTAGAGTGCGAAAACTAAAAGTATTCGGACAACGCCGACGACGCCAATGTGATAGCATTATACAACGAAAAAAAATTCAATTTTTGGGGTCGTATAAAAATTCAGCAATTTTATCCATTTAAAAAGGGGTATAACTCTTAAGCAGTTTAATTGTTGCAACCAAAATTCAAACTTAATCTGTGTTTCGTAGTAATAACTTATGTGTATAAGTTTCATAGTATTCATAGAGGCAAACTGAAGTCAAAGACTGAAAAACAAGTTTGGGATGTACATACCTATGTACATACAGACAGACAAGGGTAAAACATAATGCCCCCTCCTGGCAGGTAATGATTTATCTAAAAGCTAGATATGACTAGTGACCCCACTTGCAAAAATATTGAAGGCATTTTAAGCAATGGAAATTTGTTAAATGAAAGTTTGGTAATGTTCACAAAAATCATGATAAGAAACCTAAACTGTATAATCGGCAGATCAGACTAAATTTTAATTTGGTTTGTAACCCAGCATAGAAGGCTGACAAACTAAGTATTATTTTCAAGAAATTTTCAAACTCAACTGCCTGTAATTCTGGCAAAACTCAACAGAGTGGAACAAGTTCATACTGTTATAAAGTAGACTCACATACTAAAATTCAGCACAATATATGTCGGCATTTAGAAAAAAAATCTGCATAACTGTTCATTTGAGAAAGGCAGACAAGGGTAAAACTTTATGACCCAAACCACTAAGTGGCTGAAGTTGCCGCTAAACATAAAACATTTTTATAGAGTTTTGGGTTAAATGTTTTGGACTTGGTGATAACCAAAAAATTCCTTAAAATAATGTGATAGAATAGGCAGGAAAATTCAGGGAAGGCAGCTGCAGGAAAAACATCTATATCTTTTGATTGGTGTCAAATAAAAAACTCAGCACAATATATTATAAAACCTATCTTTGATGGCATAATTGCATGTTATGCTGCATGTTTCATCAATCAAACCATGAGGACAATGACAATGAAAAGAATATTCAAATTTTCTTATAATTTCAGTTTCCTTTAAGGTAATTCAAACACTAACAAATGTTCAAATATAAACTAATATCATAATAACCATTCTCAAAACATGGTTACATAACATTATAATTGTCATGTTAATTTTATATCATGCAATATGAATACAGTCATTTAATCCTATTTAGTTTGATAACAAGTAATATAATCTATCTAATATAGAAATCAAGGAATTTAAAGATAGGTTCATTCTCATAATCATTTATCAAAGAGTTTAAAGATGGGTTCATTATCATAATCATGTATAATTAAGTGCTATTTTTGCAAATAGAACAAATAAATTTTAAAGTCTTGTTTTTTTCATGCAAATAATATATTCTTTACTTTTTACTTTGCAAAATGAATCAATACATTTTAACTTTTTACTACTTTTAAACGTGAATTAACTGATTTTATCTACAATACATATTATATGGATATTCTTCTTAAATGTATCTACCACAGATGCCCTTTATATATAATATATCTTATAAAATTGAGAATGGAAATGGGGAATGTGTCAAAGAGACAACAACCTGACCAAATAAAAAAACACAACAGCAGAAGGTCACCAACAGGTCTTCAATGTAGCTAGAAATTCCCGCACCTGGGGGCGTCCTTCAGCTGGCCCCTAAACAAATATATACTAGTTCAGTGATAATGAACGCCATTGTACATTTATTGTAATACCCTTTTTATGTTCAAAAATTCTCTTTCAATTAGTGCATAAGCTAAAACTTGCAGTAAATTAAGGTATTCTGATGGGAAAATGAGCACTTTACAACATGAAAAACCTTAAAAATAAAATAAAAACAAAAGTGATACACCTGATATATAATGCAGACTTGAAAAGAAAACTTAAACAAAAGTCGGTGCTTGATAATACATCAACATAGAGAGGACATTTTCAAAACTCTAGCAAAAAAGACCAAACACCTGAACATAATAACTAAATTTAACAAGAGTATTCGCAAGCTGAAATGTCTCACCTCCTTTACAATTCATTGGTTTTAAGTTAATAGTCCTAAATATAAAGCTTTAAATCAAGTATCACATAAACTGAACAAGATCCAAGAAAATGAGGTCAAAGGCATTGGCGGATCCAGGGGTTGGAACCCCCCCTTTTTTTTGGACGATCGATGCATTTGAATTGGAGCATATAGTTGGAACATTCCCTTTACTTTGGGAACCCCCCTTTTTAAAATGGCTGGATCCGCCCCTGAAAGGTCAGATAAACCAAACAAGGAATATATGTTCAATCATTCAATACACCAAATATAGTTGACCTATTGCTTCTAGTTTTTAAGAAACAGACTTTACCAAGAAAATAAACATCAACCAATGTTCCATGAAAATGAGGTCAAGGTAAGATGAAACATGCCAGACGGACACATACATCTTACAATAAATCTATGCATTAAATATATATGCTAGTACGGTATCTAAGAAGCAAACTTAACCATGAAAACTAAATATTGACCAATGCAATGAGGTCAATGTAAAAAAAACATGCCAGACAGACATGTACATCCTAAAATATTTTTTACGCCAAATATAGTTGACCTATTGCATATAATATCAGAAAAAAAAACAGAACACAAAAACTTAACTTCAACCACTGAATTGCGAAAATGAAGTTAAGGCCTGATGACACCTGCCAGTTGGACATGTAGACCTTATAATCATTTAATAACCAAATATAGTAGACTTACTGCTTAGAATAGCATATATATGGACCACAAAAACTGACATGAGGAATTTACAAGGTATGTATATACTAAATATACCTGTCCTATTACTCATAAGCAAGAAATTACCAATACAAAAAAATCTCAACTTTTTTCAAGTAGTCACTTTATCATGAAAATGAGGTCAAGAACATGTACAAATGACTTATGACTGAAGGAAACTTCATAATAAAAGGCATCTTTGTTCAAAGTTTAAAGCATCCAGGTCTTCCACCTTCTAAAATATAAAGCTTTCAAGAAGTTAGCAGACGCTGTTGCCGTCCCGATTACTATCATCCCTATGTCAATCTTTATGCGTCAAAAGTTGCAGGCTCAACAAAACACCAAAAACCGACTTATATGTATTACCCAGTAAGAAAATGATAATAAAATGCATTAGAAATTATGAATATCACTTTGGGTAAAGGATTGCTTCATATCATTAATATTTCTCAACATATTTTAGTGTGGTTGAGATTTTGCATAATTTTGCCATTTAATTATTTTGCATAAATTTTGCATTTAATCCCCATTTAATTTATTTTTAATGCTCAACATTTCTATAAAAAGAAATTATTTCAAACAAATATAGACATGATTTATTGTCATATGAGAGTGGATTGTACTTTAAAACAGAAAATTAGCAACTTATCTGATCATAAAACTTAAAATGTACTGAACAATAAAATTACTTTATATTCAGTGTACCATGGTGAGAGATTTAGGCTTCATAATCTCAAAAAATGTAAAAAAAAAAGCTGTTGTTAAAATGATTTGTTTGGTTTGGAAATTATCTATTTTCCTTTAAAAAATGAATAGGCATAGAGCAGGACAATAAGACCAGAGAGATGCACAACAAGCACAGACTCAAATTCATATAATTAACTTGGGCTCTTATTTCTTAATAGCCATGCTGCTTGAAGAAAAAAATAAATAAAAATAAATAAATAACAAGTTATTTTTCCTTGTACATTTACATTTGGTGCCACATGGACTAGATACATAAGACTATTTCACTTGGAACTAATTTTACAGTCTGCACAGAAAACTTTTTCATATACTAGTCCGAAAATTGAATATCAAAATTTGTCCCTTTAAATTTTGCACATTTTCACTACTCCGAATCAATATTTACTAGTCTGGGGCATCGGACTAGTGGCTAACTGTGCAGACTGATTTTATGTTATAAATTTTACAGAAAACCTGATAATTAAGTTATTGATTACAACCCTAGTCCTCTTCCAAACATGAAATGTTCACATGCAACAAAATGCTTTGGAAAAGCAAAGGGGTATATATATATATGGTATCTTTATGTGTTTGTTTTGCATTCAATGATACTAGGTATAAGAGTACAACTGACTAGCATGTGCTACAGATATAACAGGTAAGGAAACTTCAAATAAAATGTTACCATGCAACTACACCTCCATGTTTAGCAGGCTTAGCAAATAACTGATCATGCCAAAATCTGACAGCTGTTTGTTTATCAGGTACTAACAACTGAGATGCAGGCACCTTAAATGTGTTCAAATAAGATGTTGAAATAACAAAAATTAGAGGGGCTTTGCTGCCTACACTGCTCCAATAATCTATTTGAAATTTAGTAATGAACAACCTTTATAGCTCAATATAAATTTACTTAAGATTCCCTTAGTTAGAATATATAATTAACATAATTTCATTGCTTCCCATTATTGATTTATAAATATTGTAGCCCATAAATGAACAAATCTCAAATCCTCCCACTTCTCTCATCAGTTCCAAAAAGACAGGTCACTTCTTCGTATGATTCTGAAGTAGCATATCTGTAGCCAGGGGGTTCGGACAAACCCCCCCCTCACCCCCTTGAAAACGAATAGGCACTGTTAAAGTCAATGTTCTGTTCGAAATTGTGACTGTTGAAGTTGAGTTTGTGAGTCCAACGAACCCCACCCTTGGAAATTCCTGGCTACGAGCCTGAGTAGTGTGTGAGTTCTGATTGTTGATTTGTTTGTTTTGTTGTTACTTTTCAATCTTTTAAGTTTTTTCAAATCTTATTTACAAATATAACTGTCTTGCCTTGTCAATACATAATATACTTCTACTGAACAATATATATGAGAAGACTGGAAAATGAGCTCAGTTAAAACAAATCTAAGGATAAGGTGAAATTCTGTATGTTATAAGCTAAAAACTGTAGCATAAATTAAGTAAATATTGGGGGCATAACAACTAATTATGTCAAAAATCACCACTTACCACAATTTGAGGAAGAAATGGCAAGTCATGAAATAATGATGTCAATCTCCAATGTCCAAGACAATGTATGAGAACATTGTTAGGATCTCCACTCTGGTTAGAATGATACTCATACATCATATCCATTCCAGGATGCTCTACTTCACCCTGAAATATACATATATATGACAAGTCATGAAATAATGATGTCAATCTCCAATGTCCAAGACAATGTATGAGAACATTGTTAGGATCTCCACTCTGGTTAGAATGGTACTCATACATCATATCCATTCCAGGATGCTCTACTTCACCCTGAAATACACATATGACAAGTCATGAAATAATGATGTCAATCTCCAATGTCCCAGACAATGTATGAGAACATTGTTAGGATCTCCACTCTGGTTAGAATGGTACTCATACATCATATCCATTCCAGGATGCTCTACTTCACCCTGAAATATACATATATATGACAAGTCATGAAATAATGATGTCAATCTCCAATGTCCAAGACAATGTATGAGAACATCGTTAGGATCTCCACTCTGGTTAGAATGATACTCATACATCATATCCATTCCAGGATGCTCTACTTCACCCTGAAATATACATATGATATGTCTGAAAAATAATATGATCTGCATAAAAAACATTATGTACATCTTCTTGCTTCCAATGCATTGTGGTATTTTAACCTAATGTATATTGCATTTGTATTGTGGTTTCATAATGTTTCACAAAACATTTGTGGCATTCTGTAACAGTTAACAAACAGTGATATGAAAATGTATTTTCATTTGTTTCAAGTATTCATGTCCATAAATATCTTTTTGCTTTCTTCATATGCATATTCGAATTCATATTTACTTAGACAGAAAAAAAAATGTGTTATTACTTACATTGATGTTTTCATTTCTTACTTGAATACCTCCAAATAAGGCAATAATTGATTAAACCATTCATACTTACTGTGAAGTATTTATAATCATTTATAATTCTATTGCATTGTTCCTCTGATAGAAGCGGTACATTTGTTACAACACCATCTGTCCAAAATTTATTCCTTTGTTCTTCAGTCCACATCAATTTACTCCAATCATCTTTGTCCTGGGAAAAAACACCAAGTCAGCATAAGTTTTAAAATATTCTTTATTGTAATAAAATTATGTAATGCAATCAAAATATAGAGAAATATATTTACCTCTGTAACTTTGCATTCTTACATGTCTTACATTTGTAAGTTTTTCTATTTCATATAAACCTCATACTTTATTTAAAGTTGAAGTAATTTAAATTGTAGACTTTACAAACTTCAAATGTGTTCAGTAACACTAAGTGTTGTTGTCGATATAGCAGTAACTGACTGTTTTATCCTATTTGTGACATAACATGCACATGCACAAACGTCTGTTGTTTGGATATCTGAACATATCCAACATAATTTACATGTTAACTCAGACTTACATTCATGACATTGTGGATTTCATGTAAAAATGACATTGTGTGAATACATTTTAATCCATGTTAATCTTTAAAACTAGGTTTACTTTAGGAGACATCTTCTATACAGGATTCAGATAGAGCTAGAAGAAGGGCAAAAGATACTGGAGGGAAATTCAAACTCATAGATCAAAAATAAAGAGACAAAGCCATGGATAAAAGAAAAAGACAAACAGACAAATAATAGTACACAAGACAATAATCATTAAAATGCTATTAGTTGAGACCCACTGTAATAGGCTTAAACAGATCTCCAGATGGTTCATGTACTGTGCTCCAATCTGGTACTCCTGGTAGGAATTCTTTAGGCTCTGGTGGTGACATCTTCCTGTGAAAAAGAAAATTATGAATAAAGCCCTTTGCCTATACGTAATATCTACATATTCTTTAAGAACTTAAATAGTTCTCATTAATCTTTTATATCATTGTTTGTATTGTATTATGAAAATTATTGATGTTCAATGTTGTAATGTTCATGCCCTTTGGGGCCTATGATTGGAAATAAAATATCTTCTTCTTCTTTCGTAATATATAAATCCTATCCTTTTTATATGTTTTAAGCCAACTTGTTCTGCTTGTGTCCAATATCTATAATGTTCCCACGTTGCCAGATTGCTTATTAATATTATGCTTAAGTTTACATTTCATTTCATTTTTTTGCTTTAATAATTAGTATACTTTTAGCTTAAATACCTAGCTTAAGATGCTTATATATAAGTTATAATCTGCTTATTACCACTATGCTTATAGTGATTCATTTTGTGTTTTGTTACTTAATGCATGTGTTGTATTGTAGCTGTCGATTTAAAGATCTTTAGCAATAATTTTATGTCCTTGTTTGTCATTATGTATCAGTATTTTCCACCTCTGTATATGGTTAAGTATGTCACAGATTCCTTCCAGCTATTGTGTGATGGGTTGTTGTGTGCACAATTTAATCATGCTTGCTGAGTAGTGCTGTTTGAAACTCTCAGTTTAAGTGACACACACTAATGTGTCCTCCAGGTACAAATGTGGATTTTTTTAACTATTCAGACTTGCTATTTGGAACTATGAATGCTCGTTTGTTGTAACAGACTTGTTAGTCTATAATATTCTTATTATAGTAATATGGGGACAAAGTCCCCAATTACCGTAATAAAATCAATAAAAAAAAAAAAAACAGGAAAATTTCCCAAATTTTTCATTCTACTATAAATGAACTCAAAATCGTTAACTTTTTTTTCAGATCTACTATCTGTTCCAGTTTTCCCCAGATTCGCACAGAAACTACTTTCTTTTCCGATCTTGTGTTGCATGAGTCTTTGAATAAAATATATAAAGACTTCGTCCCCATTCACAGGTAATGCTAGTCCAAATATTTATGACGTCTTGAAAGGCTATTATAATTTTTTTCTTTGACGACGTAGGGCATCAAAGAAAAAAATGATAATAGCAGGCGTCAAAGAAAAAAATGATAATAGCCTTTCAAGACGTCATAATTATTTGGGCTAAGGTTATGCCTGCCTTATATTATTATATGGCGGACAAATAGCGATAAAGTATATGGGGGTTTACAAACCACAATCCCCCCCCCCCCTTTTTACATTCAGGTGGACATTTTATGACTACGACCATGTGACAACGCTTAACTAGACCGATTTTTATTTCTTCTCGTTAAATTCTTTTAATACCTTTAACTTTGATGTCTGGATATTCTGTTCGGCCTTCTTTAAACAGTTTAAAACTTGTAGCCCTTGTGTTGTACACTTTGCAGACAGCTTAAAGATACACCGGAAGTCCTGTTTAACCGGATATAAAGCTCTTCTGTTAACCTCCCGTACATATTTAAATCATTATTTCACATTTTCTGTTCATTCTTTAATTTTATTCATCCTTTTGCTGCACCATATTTTTCTCGGTTAGTTGTTTAACTGGTGGCGACTTTTTATTTTTGAGTTACTTTCTAACGAATACGTTTTATTTTGTTCCAAGTTTTGGCGGGTGGGTTAGACAATAGCAAATTCAAAAGCAAAATGGTCTCCTGAAATTTGAATAGTACATTAGAAAACAAAGCGAAATTTTGAATTGAAATATCCAATGCTTTGACATTAAGGTCAATGGGATTGTGGATTAAGGTTTCCATTGATTGTCACAGATTTATGTAGAAGTTTTGGTAAGTAAAGTTTGAAGCTCCTCAACTTACAAGGAATCTCAAGTGATTCACCGGCGGTAGTCGAGATACATAAAATTTTCATAATTGTAATATAATTCGCGGTCGTTTTAGTCTATATTCCTGTATATCCTATACAGAGAAATATCTATGTATTAAAACTCCTTCGTATTAAGTGGTTTATAGCATAAGCCTGCTTGCAACTACATGTAGCAATGTGTAGTGTTGCTGAGTAATAGATATAGATACCACATAATTTCTCAGATGCATTTATGAAGCAGTTATGAGGGTAGAACTGCCCTTTGAGTTAAGTGTCACATCATTATTGGCACCTGTTTATCGTCATATTTGTTTAAATTTTACTGTGATTCGTCAAAATATCCTTATCATGATTCTTCATTCTTGTCAAATGATTATCATTACTGTAATTTTTGAGAAAAAAAAAATCTGATTTGTCAATATCAGTAAAATTGGGAATGGAAATGGGGAATGTATCAAGGAGACAACAACCTGACCATAGAAAAAACAACAGCAGAAGGTCACCAACAGGTCTACAATGTAACAAGAAATTCCTGCACCCGGAGGCATCCTTCAGCTGGCCCTTAAGTCAATGTTTTATCATCGGAAAGAAAGTCTACATTTTATCTCTCAGACACCAAAATTTACCGTTAGGCCAAAAAAAAATATTTGTCTGTTTCCTGCTTCCAAGGCCAAAAAATCAGGGTCGGTATAGGTCGGTATTTCTTTTTTTTTTTTTTTTTTTGCACTTTCTGTCAGATTTGCAGTCGGTTATTTGTCATGTTTGGTTAGGCTCCTGTACTCCAAAATAATTTAATCCCTTTAAAGAAGCTTTAATTGAATAATCCTCCAAGTGCTGTCATTTTTAAACTCGCTAATTGTGGCACATTTGTGCTGGGAGCAGCCATTTTTTGTTTGGGCATAGTAAAATACGGATCTGGATCGGACCGGAAACGATTTTTTTCTGGATTTGAATAAAAAGATCTAGGGTCGGGGGGGTTTGAGTCAGGGTCGGTCGGAAACAGGAAACAGACATATATTTTTTTTTGGCCTTAATGTCATTAGGCAAGATTTTGGATTGTTATTCGTCATGCATGTACAGTATTTTCTAAAAAAAAGTACCCCTACTCTTTGACCACAATAACATTTACATCTGCTTTAATTAAGTTTTATAATAAAGCTGATAAAAATAAGTATTCCTATATTACAATATTTTTTTGTTATGTTTTGTAAATTCAGCAACATGTTGAAATAATGTTGCCATGTAAACATATATCAAAAATAAATTACAAATCCAATCAAAAGTGTATGAGGGGTTCCAGTAAATTAGTTACATGACCAACCTTAGTTTAAACCCTATACGGTACAGTATAGTTCCTCTGATATCTTTCGCCCCATCTTCGCTAGCCAAGGGTTGCGATCCACTCCCGCTCTCTTCCCCCTTGGCAGATTGAGCCAACATTTGTGATAACAATGTTGCGCTATTTAACAGAAGATAAAAATCACGCCAACTCCGAAAAACATTATTCTTGACCAATGGTAGCACTTGAATTCTTCAATTTGGAGGTAAAAACATGGTAGCGTCTAGATTCTACACACTTGGTAAAGCTGGCAATAAAAACATACGTCAACATTCATGCATTTGAACTTCTATTTGTTGATTAAATACATTCAAGTTTTCATTAAATATAGTATGTAAAGACCTGTCGCACAAAAAACATGTGGCAATTGTTTACAAACACTTTCTACATTTTCACGTGATCATGTTATAGGCGCATTTTGATTGGATGCAACGAGTTTTGACTGCAACCAATAAAAATCCTTAACTTGTGTTTCCGAAATGTTGGCTCAATCCGCCAAGGGTGAAGAGAGCGGGAGTGGATCGTAACCCTTGGCTAGCGAAGATGCTTTCGCCCCTGTTATAGAACTTTTTTTTTTCATTTCTGAAAAATTAAAATTCAAATGATAAAATTTTGATTTCTGTCACCTGAAGTGCCATCAGTAGTACCCACTATAACTTTAAAGCAACAATATTATCTCTAAATGTATCAAACTTGGATCAAATTAAATAATCATGAGGTATTTAACTGCAAATCAAGGGGGACAGAGACTTTTTAAAACAAAATTTCAAGAATGGAGTTGAATCTAGGGAAGTAATCCCACTCTCTTTGTTGTGGTAAGCCCTGAGCCCCTAAAATAATACAATTAGGAGATCATTTTGACCCCTGATAGAGTTATTAAAGGTTAGGTACATACAGTTGTGCTTACATACATGTATCTGTTTCTTGGATCAATATTATTAATACACACGAGACTCCAAGTTTAATTTGATAATCAGAACACATGTTGTTAAACATAATTTTATCTGCATATAGATGTAGCATAAATGAAATGTGCAGTCATCTATTGTAACTTGATGACTGTTGTCTTTGTTATTTACTTTATCTATACATACATACAGCAACAGCAGTGACCACACATTTCAAAGTTGATGTTACAAAGTACATTTATAAGTGCAAAGTATCCACTATAAAAAAGAAGATGTTGTATGATTGCTAGTTGACATATTAAGCTGTTTAGGATTTAAATATATTTTTTTTCTCTCGATCTTATGATAGTATTGTTCTATAATCATGATAATGTATAACTTTGTAAGTGAGATTTGAGATCTGATAATTTATCTATGTTTTAAAGAATAGTGTTAACTTTTCCCAGAGTTGTCAACAAATTAAAATTTAGCAACACACCATAAGAAATGGACAGGCTTGATAAGTTGTTCAAATTAAAAAAAAAAAACATGTATATACCATGTATTATATACAGGGCTAAATAAAAAAAAATCACAGTAAATAATAGGCAAAGTGCTTTCTCTTTTTAAAGAAATCGTCATTTGGAAATTGTACAGGCATGACAGGTATAAAACATGTACATAAAATTCAACATTTGTGTCAATTGAAATTTTAATGTTTGTGTTTTATGATGAACAAATTTTAGACTGGCAATTGCTTGTTTTGGTAATTTCATATTTTTAGAAATCTGCAAATATCAAAGGAACAAAAATGTCATATTTGTACCGGAATCTCTAAATGAGCACTTTTCTTATTGTATCATTGACATATTTAAATATATACAGGCATTTTCTTAAGTGATAATTTTATTGATTTATTACAGAAATTTAAAATTTTCATATTCACTGTACTTTAGATTTATAATAAATCACAAGAATGACATTTTTGTTGTAAAATGATCTTTTTATGTTGGTGGGAAGCATATTAAATAAACCAACCAAAACAGCTATGAACTCATTGACCTTCTGTTGGGTGGTTTAATTACCTAATCTGATAGCCCATGTAATTGTTTTATCTCAATTAACTACAATAAATAGGTGAAATTCATACCTGTTCCTTTGTTGTTGTTTGATTTGACACATACCTTTGGGTCTTTTGATTCCTTGATTGAAGAAAAACATCTGTTGATACTCAAATCAGGATTATATTACACAATTTAGATTATTTAAATTGCTGTATAGAGATCTAGAGTGCAAGGATCTTACAAAAATGAGGATATAAACTTTTTTAGTCAGACTACATCTTTAAAGGTAATAGTTTGAACTTATCAGCTTCTCTTTATGACAAACCTAGAAAAAGAGTTGACCAATAGAAATGTTAATGTGTTCATGACCGATAACACCAATAATAACTTTAAAATCACAAATGTGGGATTTTTCAAGAACACATCAGCCAGAAAAGAGTACATTTAAATCTATATATGTTAATTTCTCAGCATACACTTTTGCAGGAACATTTATAAATAAGAAATTTCCTGGAGGCAAACAATTGGTATGGACATATAAAATCTATTATTTAAATTTAATGTTTTAAGATTTAAGATTGGCTAATTGTTTAAATGAGAAAACAACAAAACTCCCTAAAGAGACATTTAGATGTAAACTTACTGAAAAACTTAATAAATATTTTTGATAATAAGTAAACTTTGACATGTAGTTTGGAATTTCTTTTGAAGTTTTGAAATTATGAAAAAGTAAAAAGAAATTTTTAAGCTTCATCTTGACTTCCATTGGTAACATCATTAGTGTTTGTACTGACATATTTGTTTCCATTAAAAACAACAATATTTACATGATAAGAAAGAATGGTGGGATATATACGTACATGTACAATACGGATTTATGATGGTTCACATCAGATGATATAGCCTACATTTTTTTGCAAATTAGGCATAAGAAAATCATACTCAATATCTTTATTAAACTACCAGAACTGAGGTTATTTAAAAGTTGGGTAAAAGTTTGTAATACTACCTACTTTAGATTAAATCTCCCATATTATAAAGTAAGTCTCTAACACAATATTCAACATTTGTTCAAATATTATTGAATTTAATTTGGAATAATGTGTTTTATTTACATTAAAGGTGTTTTTAATTCCGTAAGGTTGATCACATTAACAGGAAATATATTGTGCTGCCAAAAAATGTATTTAAAATATATATGTTTGGCAGTTATAGATATTTTGTTTAAAAAGAAGATTTGAGATGTCTGAATAAAGTGGTCATTCATTTATATGATTGGGGTGGTAATTACATGTTCCCTATTCCTAAATAACAAATAACAATGGATAATTATATGTATTTCCTATTTGCGATCATCTGAAAAATTCACAAATTGAAAAGCTGAGGGGAATGAACAAATTCAGACATAGGTTTCCTGTGAGAATTTAACATTTTACATTTAATGAAATATAAATCTTTCAATGGAAAACTGTTAGAAAGTGATAGTTTTGTCCTACATTTGAAGGTGGATTATGTAGAAGTATCTGTAATATGGAGAAACATAAGAATAATTCTGAAAGAAAATATAAAATATCCATTCCACTAACCCTAAAAATAAATAAGTACTGAAGGTTCATGTAAATGCCTTCAATTTTTCTTGTTCTAACGTTTCCTTCTTGTCTAAAACATGTAACTGATGTTGTTGAATAAACAAAAAATACCTACATTGTACCTTCATTTTCAACACTACAAGGCCTGGGTAGGCAACACCATGGAAAGATATTTTTAAGGGTGTTTCAAGTTAATTTCATTGCATTTTTCCATACATGCATGCATGCATATATATGTGTCTCCACTGTCTTGTAGTGACAATGTATGTTTTATATATTATCTCTATAACTATGTATTTTAGTTTTATGAGAAATAAAGTCATTCATACATTTCCCCTCTAAACTTTTTTTTCTATAAATTGTTACATAATTAAGAAATAAATAATGTCAACTACATGTATATCTGTATATATATCATTTGGTAATTGATATGAACTAAGATCCTATTAACAGAGATGTTATATTGAAACATTAAATTTTATCTACAAATGGAGATAACTAGATAGATTAAAATTATAAAGAAGTTTATATAAGTAACTGTAGTCTTTGATCAGCAGAGGAAGTGTAGCAATACTGATCCATTTTGATGGTCTTTCGTCACCCTATCTACCTTTATTACACCTTAAAGTTCCAATCAATATAAAGATATTTAATTTATTTGTCAATTTGTCTACTGGATAAACATTTTACGTTTCATTGACAGAAATCTGAATCAGTTTGGAGGATATTCAATTTAAACAGGTTTATACAATGCAAAAATTGATAAAATTTTCAATTGAGGTGAAAAATCAATATTGTGTCCTGAAAATGTTGATTTAGTCTTAAGTACATTTTTGTATGTATATCTGTTTATCAATATTATAATGTAATTTACAAAGAATTCTTCATTTATTTAACAGGTGAAAATTTTGCAAGAAAATAATTGAACATATAGCACTTCAATTCAATGTTTTTAAAGGAATAAATTGCATTATAATGTCTTATTTGTTTTTAAACTTCTCAAGAACTGATGGTCTTGATGAACGCTGAATTAAGAAAAAGAGACATGTGCAGAGTTTTTTGTACCAACCTGTCCAATGTAAAATGGGGGCTAAGCAAAACTGAAATATTTTCATAGATTTTGTATACATGTAGTTATCAAAATAACTAAACATGTTGACAAGATGTATATGAAATTAAGTGAACCAGTTTAAATCTTTACATTGTATTTAATTATTCATAAATATATGCCTTTGGATTTAGATATCAACAAAATAGTTATTTATTTTTTTCATAATTTTTGCAGTATGAAACCTCTAAACATTAACATTAAAAGGCTCTAATACATTAATTATATTTAAAAGGCAGATGGGATGTCTTTAATATGTTTAGCTTTAGATGCTCGGTATGGGGCTAATTAAAAAATCATTTTTAAAGCAATTGCTTTCATGCCGTCGCGTATGGCCATCTTTGTGACCCAGATCAGAGACTCCGCCCAGATCAAGCCATAGTATTTTGTTAAACAGGCTCCTGTTCTGTCATTCTTAAACACTTATGTATGTTTTCTAATGCAATACATAGCTTGAAACTTTTGAAAAACGTTAGTGGATTTAAGAAGTTTCAGCATACGTTCTTGTAGCTGTATTTTTGTATTTAGGGGGACAACCGTTTGACTATCAAAAAACATAGACGTCCGAGTGAAAAAAATGCATTTTTATACCTGCGATTCCGTTTTCCGTTCGTTCGATGTTTCAACAAAATATGGAATCATTTCAGTTGTTGATTTAGTATTGAAAATTTGACTGAATTATCTTTTATAATATATGGTTTTATATGTTTAATTGGTGTTTTTTTAAGAAAGAGGTCAGGTGCTCTTGTTCATTCATAAAATTGTCGTTCATTCATAAATTTATCGTAAAATCAAAATCACTACACAGGTTATCAGGTTATACGTAGTGTCAAATGATTACCTGTAATCTAAAAATAGACAAAGTTAACTGACCTATTTTGTTGATTTGTTTGCGCAAATAATTTAGAGGAACGAAACCCTTGTTAAAAACACATAACAATAAGTTTGTTTTCCTTTTTTGTCATAACTCCGTAAGATTTATCGATCCCCTTACTAATGAAATGGACCCGTCCAAACGTGATAGATGCCAAGTCCAGATGAAGAGATATTTACAATTTGGAATTTTCTAGTTTCATAGATTAAAAAAAGTACATCCTTTTTGGATATCATATTCAAAACTGGGTATGCATGACAAATGATGAAACCATTATCCTCGTCTTTCCAATGGACGAATCTACTACGTTTGTTGACCCTCGACGGTCCACCGTGTTTGCAATTTTATTTCATATGTTTTCGAAATATTGAAAATCATTTTAACAATGTTTCTGAAAATTGGATAAATATCAAAGCAACTTAGAGCTGTTTGTTCTTGTTCGTATAATGACGATTTAATGTCATGTTTGTCTGTGATGGCCCCTCTTTTCGGGATTGCACGAGAATTATAGTTATCTCGTACCGCATAAGGATGACACATATCAACTAAGCAATAATGTTTGGGACTTAGTTTTTAAGAAATGATGACAAAGTAACATTATGAAAATATTTTTAGTCAGCTGAAATATGTATTTATTTTTTACATGTTTATGTCTTGTAAAATATTTTGTTTCTTTCCCGTTTTTCAACATTTGCGTCTGGAAAGTTGAAATGTTTTAACTGAAGTGTTAAATTTAAATTAATTATGAAAATTAAATCAATAAAGGAAATTATTGCCCAGTTACAAACACTACAGTAGGGGATAATCCATAATAATTTCTCTTGGAGTTATATGTTTCAGCACATGTATATTTGACCCCAACTTTAGCCTTGTAAACGTGTTGTCTCCTTTTGAAATATAAAACATATTAAAAACCAGATGCTCCGCAGGGCGTAGCTTTATACGACCGCCGAGGTTGAACCCTGAACGGTTGGGGCAAGTATGGACACAACATTCAAGCTGGATTCAGCTCTAAATTTGGATTGTGATTAAATAGTTGACACAGCATCTAAGGTTTCTGACACAGAATGAATGTATTCAAATGAACTTAAATTTTTTGTTTTCTCTTAGAGCAATTCACTATGCTGTTGAATATTAATCCTCTCAAAAAAATGTTTGAAGAAATTTTCTTTTTATTTATGAAATTTCAAATGAGAAAAATTGAACCCAATTTTTTAATCACATCCCCCTTTCCCTTATTCCAAAACTAATTTCAATTAAAATATTCTAATGGAGTTTGCAACAATAACTACTCATTTAAATACATCATAAAATATTAAGATGTAAAAAAACTGCTTGTTATCACTGAATGGTAAAGATTATTTAAATTTATCAGTTGGTAGTAAAAAGTGAATATACATTGTATATTGTATATAACAAAGATTTAAGTTGATTCTGGACAAAGAAAGATAACTCCAATTAAAAAAAATTCTTGCAGATATTTCTTGCTTACTATACTGGACAAAGAAAGATAACTCTTAATTAAAAAAAAATTTGCTATTTCACAATATTGTGAAATTAGTTATTTCTTGCCATTGCACAATACTGTGCAATTGAAAAGACTTGCTATTGCACAATACTTAATATAATAATTTTAGATCCTGATTTGGACCAACTTGAAAACTGGGCCCATAATCAAAAATCTAAGTACATGTTTAGATTCAGCATATCAAAGAGGCCCAAGAAATTAATTTTTGTTAAAATCAAACTTAGTTTAATTTTGGACCCTTTGCACTTTAATTTAGACCAATTTTAAAACTGGACCAAAAATTAAGAATCTACATACACAGTTAGATTTGGCATATCAAAGAACCCCAATTATTCAATTTTTGATGAAATCAAACAATGTTTAATTTTGGACCTCGATTTGGGCCAACTTGAAAACTGGGCCAATAATAAAAAATCTAAGTACATTTTTAGATTCAGCATATCAAAGAACCCCAAGGTTTCAATTATTGTTAAAATCAAACTAAGTTTAATTTTGGACCCTTTGGACCTTAATGTAGACCAATTTGAAAACGGGACCAAAAATTAAGAATCTACATACACAGTTAGATTCGGCATATTAAAGAACCCCAATTATTCAATTTTGATGAAATCAAACAAAGTTTAATTTTGGACCCTTTGGGCCCCTTTTTCCTTAACTATTGGGACCAAAACTCCCAAAATTAATACCAACCTTCCTTTTATAGTCATAAACCTTGTGTTTAAATTTCATAGATTTCTATTTACTTATACTAAAGCTATGGTGCGAAAACCAAGAACAATGCTTATTTGGGTCACTTTTTGGCCCCTAATTCCTAAACTGTTGGGACCAAAACTCCCAAAATCAATACCAACCTTCCTTTTGTGGTCATAAACATTGTGTTTAAATTTCATTGATTTCTATTTACTTTAACTAAAGTTATTGTGCGAAAACCAAGATTAATGCTTATTTAGGCCCTTTTTTGGCCCCTAATTCCTAAACTGTTGAAACCAAAACTCCCAAAATCAATCCCAACCTTTCTTTTGTGGTCATAAACCTTGTGTCAAAATTTCATAGATTTCTATTAACTTAAACTAAAGTTATAGTGCGAAAACCAAGAAAATGCTTATTTGGGCCCTTTTTGGCCCCTAATTCCTAAAATGTTGGGACAAAAACTCCCAAAATCAATACCAGCCTTCCTTTTATGGTCATAAACCTTGTGTTAAAATTTCATAGATTTCTATTCACTTTTACTAAAGTTAGAGTGCGAAAACTAAAAGTTTTCGGACGACGACGACGACGACGCCAACGTGATAGCAATATACGACGAAAATTTTTTCAAAATTTGCGGTCGTATAATGAATTTCTGCTATAGTCTTTAATTGATATAAAGTTAAAACCTTCTTAATTCTCACTAGACAACACTCCTGTCATGTTTAATTCTTAAATATATGTGGATGAAAAAAAAGTCCCCAAAACATAAACATGGCAGCAATTGCTTTTACAGCCTTTCAGGCTTTGATTATAGGCATCTGTCTGTATCAAACCGCAGAAGATGAAAAAAGAACTGTTTTGAAATTATATACCAAGTAACAGGTAACAATATACAAAGGAAACTTGAACTGTCTGTCTAATGGTCATAGGCTAAGGAAAATAATAAAATTAAATACAATGGCTTCAGGGTATTATGTCCTGTCCAGAATATTAACACCTCAAACTTTGATGTGTGGTTGAAGTCATTTTATATAGAAACCTTTGATTATCATACAGTTAAATTAATACAAGGTGATTAACTCTCTTCAGTTTGGTTGTTATATTGACATGAATTTGGAAGAAAAGTTCTATTAAAAAATGTTTATACTGAAAGGCTTAGCACATTTAGTAAGTACA
This sequence comes from Mytilus trossulus, assembly GCF_036588685.1. Classification (NCBI taxonomy): domain Eukaryota; kingdom Metazoa; phylum Mollusca; class Bivalvia; order Mytilida; family Mytilidae; genus Mytilus; species Mytilus trossulus. The sequence continues at coordinate 87,815,468 of NC_086378.1, forward strand.
AAATATTTGTTACAGATTAGGAAAAGATATAATGTACCATGGCAGATCATTGAGGATTACTTTGCTTTATCATTACAGAATTAAAGTAAAAGATCCAGTCTAACAATGGATGATCGGGCAGAATCTGTCAGATCTGGTCGTAGTGATAGGTCAGAAAGGTCACATCGTAGTCATGGCAGCAGACATCATCGTCACCATGGTGGTGGGGGTAACAGAGCCAGTAGTCGAGCCTCCGACAGAAGTGGTTTTAGGGACCAGAGAGAAAACCGTTCTGTTACTATAAATACCCCAGCATCAGAGAATGATGACCCAATGGAGAGGGTAGAAGTCCAGATTCTTCCTCAGGACGACAACTGGGGGGATAACACAACAGCTATTACAGGTAAATCGTTGAGCATAAGTAGATTTCGAGGATTTAGAGAACTTGATGGTCATACATTAAAAATATTAATTATGCTGATTGTGCTTTGATGGCTGTGCTTCATCATTTTGAATGATCTTCAACATTGAGTTAAACAAAAAATTAATGATACATCTCCAAAAGTCATTACATTCCTCATATAATTTAAAGCTATTTTAAGAAGATGTGGTATGATTGCAAATCAGGCAACTCTCCACAATAGACCAAGTGACACAGAAATGAACAGCTAGAGATCAAAGTATGGCCTTCAACAATGAGCATAGGCCATACCATAAAGTCAGCATAGTTCCTTGAAAACAGGATTCATTTGTACATCTAGATATAATATAACAAACAGTTGTTGAGAAATTACAAAAAAATAAGCTTTTTATTTAGTACACCTTTTTGATTCTAAGAATTTCTATGCTGTTTTACATTGAAAAAGTGGCATTTGTTTAACATCAATTTAAAAGTTCATTTGAATTAGCTTAAAAAAATAATCTTTTCAAAGGTTTTTTGAATAAGCATATATTAATCACAAATTAATATTTTGACTTCTTTTCAGGTAACACCAGTGAGACTGGATTTTCTATGGATGAATTCCGTTCTAAATTTGGAAAGGAAAGTTTTGACGATAACATCGGTATTGGTTGTGCTCGATACATTGGAACTGCTCTAGCAGGAATCTTAAGTGTCATAGGATTTCTCTCCCCTGTTGCTATGGTAGTGCTACCAAAACTTTTAAGTAACTGGGAGTCAGGAGAGTGTGCCCCTGAATGTGAAGGACTTTTAATCAGCTTTGCATTTAAACTGTTGATATTATGTATTGCTACAGTAGCTCTATTCTTCAGGCAGCCCAAAGCAACAATGCCAAGGGTATTCTTGTTTAGAGCAGTTGTTCTATTTTTAGTTTTTATCTTGACTTTTGCTTTCTGGCTGTTTTATGGAGTCAGAATTTTAAAAGAAAAGAAAACTGCATATTATGACATTGTAAAGTTTGCCGTATCGTTAGTCGATGCTCTCCTCTTCATTCATTACATAGCAGTCATTTTACTGGAAATCCGACAAATTCAACCTATGTACGTTGTGAAAGTCCTACGATCCCCTGATGCTGAATCTAAATGTTATAATATTGGTGCACTAAGTATTCAGCGAGCAGCAGCATGGATATTGGAGCAATATCATAGAGATTTTCCAGTATACAATCCATACTTGGAAAACATCACCAAGAGACCAGCTAAGATGACAAGTCTCAAGTTTTACAACGTTGATGGTAACAATCAACCTCAGAATCCACAAGATCGTCCTCGTGCAATATTTGCCTCTCAGTCTTCTAGGAGAAGAGATGCTAGTCATAATGACAGGTTTTATGACGAGTTGGAGTATGAGAGACGAGTAAGAAAGAGGAAGGCACGGTTAATGGTTGCTGCAGAGGAAGCCTTCACTCATATCAAACGTATGCAGGATGAACAAGGTAATTCATAAGTTTCTAGGTACATCTTATAAGATAAAGATATATTATTTCCTAATCATAGGGCTCATAACAAGCATATTATCACATAAAGTAAAAATAAAAAGCCTTTCTTTCCCACTGGCATACACTCACACATACAACTATCGTTCTGATTAAAGAACATCTTATGCAAATGTAGGTAAAAAAAAGCTGAAAGATTCCAAATTTTTGAAAGAGTAATTGTTATGATTGAAATTCAAATAGAACATGTAGAAAGAAGGAAGGGTATTTTTTTTAATTAGTTGAAACAGATGTATAATCTTCTAACTCTATATTTTATAATTAAAAATTCTTAATGCTCATAAATACATGTGTAATGCAAAATATGCACATATGTTTATATAAAATGCAATAATTTACTGTCATTAGTTACATTGTAGATGATCTTAAGTCAGTAAATATTATCCTGATTATTGCACCAAGAGTGTGTTTGAAACATTGTATAATAAACATGTTTTACAGAGATTCTTCCAGGTGTAAGAAGTTTATCTGTTCATAGTTTACATACAACAGTTTTATGTAAACACTTTCTTTTGAATTATGACTTGAAAAATTATACAACATTGAAATATCATTAGGTAAAGAATATTGCAATTTAGAAGCTGTTATTTTATGCTTTTTAATGTTAAAAGGTATTATGTAAACACTAAATTTTATTTTTACAATTCACAATAAAATATACTGACTATGACTAATGTTTTAGAAAGGCACTAGTAATATTTATAGGATCTTAGTGTGCATGGTTTAGAGAATTAGAAACAGAAGTTTAAATTGATTTATAAAATTTAATTTTAGAAACAGTGTTCTAAAAAATAAAAGTTCCTCCTTTACATATATTGTGATTTTTTTGTGATGCAAAATAAGAGTTATAGGTTCCTGAACAGAACAATTCATAATATTTCATTCTATGAATTAAAATCAACTTAAAAATACAATTTCTTGTCAAAAGATCTTGTGTGGTTTCCCTCAGCATAAGCATGTGCGCCAATATTACATTGTTTTGCTGTTGTTTATAAAACAGAGACTTTGATATACCAACCAGTAGATGACTTTCAAGCACATTTCTGATTTAAGCTCGATATTTTTGTCCCTACTTTCTTTTAATTCACATAAGTACACTTGTTCGATGTATGCATTTTTAAGTTCTTAATGTAAGCCCTTTCATTAATGCTACCTCATAATTGTACTGTTTAGGTTATGATAATTCAGGATAAATATACATTGTAACAGCCTTGTTACAGGTGGAAGTACTTCAGACTCTTTTGCTCTTTCAAATATTGATACTTGAAAATTTGGTTCATAAAATTGTCAAACTCTTCATGTAATGTATAGACAAACTGAATTATTATTTGAGTATTAAATTATGTTGCTTCTTTAGAAATCCCCCAAACTTTATGTCAACTGCAAATTGGAATACAGCTGATAAAAATAGAAAGTAGAAAATATGCTTGGGTTTAAAAAGACATAAAGAAGAATATGATGTATAAAACTGCATGATCTCCGTATTATTTGATGTTAACTTTACCAAGTTAATTGATTATGAAGAAGAAGGTTTAATAGAAACATTTTGTAGGAGATTAGTTGAGTGATCAGGTTACCAGTCTATTACAAAGTTTATAAATTATAACCAGACTTCATTGATGAGCTATATAATGTACTGTACCCTCACAGTAATTCCATTTCTTAGATGTATTTCTGTTCTGGCTGTTTGCTTTATTAAAGATAATTTAGATATTTGGATGACCACACCCTTCAGGTTTTAAGATGGGGAGATCAAATTGAATTCTCTAATCATTCTATTTATAGCTACTGTTTAATAGAAACAGCTAAAAGCATTTGATGTCATTCAGTCCTTTATAATGTCTTGAATTGTCTTGAGGTTGACTTATTGTATTTATAATCATAAGACCCACTAAATTAAAACTTATTTATTAAGTACCTGTACCAAATTTCTTTCTCTTATACTTGCAACAAAAAAGTTTTCTGTAAAAATATGCTGTTGATTTTGCAGATTTTACCTGCACAGTGAAAGTTATCATGTAGAATTGATTTGGAAAATTTTGCCTACAAATGTACAATGTACCTTAATGTAACAAACATGTACCATATGATTTAAACAAGTTGTGGTAACTTTCAATGAGATAGCAATTCAAATTTACCAGATGTGTTTGGTTTTTTTTCAGGCTTTTTTCTTTAAATGTTTGTGAAGTTTATTTATATTTACATTTATTTTGTAGGACCTGCCATACCAATGGACCCTCATGAAGCTGCACAAGCAGTCTTTCCCTCAATGGCTAGAGCTCTACAGAAATTTCTACGGATCACACGACAACAACCAAAATATTCAATGGATAATGTTTTAAATCATCTTGCATTATGTATTAACTACGATATGAGCCCGAAAGCTTTTGTAGAGAGATACATGCCTCATGGTGCCATCATAATGAGTGAAAAAGACTGCAGACCTGTTACAAAGTGGGTGCTAGTTTGTGATCAGTTACTCTCTAGAGAGATCGAACATAATCTCACATTTCAGTTACGACAAAATGATGTTTCTTTACTTTGTGTTGTTAAACGTCTGCCTCATTTTAATTTAACTGAAGATGTGATTGATCCAAAGACCAACAAGTTTGTCCTGAGATTGAATTCAGAAACCTCTGTATGAGAATAGGGGATTTGTTCAAGCTTATTATTGATGTGGGAAAATATGTAGCAGTTTCATTTTTATCATCGTATGAACTGCTGATGGAATGCCATTACAGATTTGATACAAAAGAAGAAAGAACACAAAAATTTGTTGTATATTTCATTTACTATTATATAAGTCTCAGAAGGTGCCATTAATACAACTTACTGTATAATGAATATATCTTAATGATGATATGCTTTGAAATTATAATGTACGTGTTTACAGCAAATGTGCCAAGTCCCGAAATACATTTGAACTCTGGGAAAATTGATATTGTCCCAGTTAAAGACACATTTGGTTGACTAAGGTACGGTCCTGGGGTTACAAATATGCATTTCTACCAAAACACAAACATAGGAAGCAATTAAGTATTTATAAGATGTAAAACGGCTTTTGTGAATCAAAATATTTGACCTTTGTATACAATAAAACATATGCATGTAGGTATATAAAATTACAACAGTTGATATTCATGTTAGTCAATGCATGGTTAGTGCATATTTTCTCTCTCATATGTTGAAATAGGTTGTAAGATATTAAAATGTTAAATACTGAAATCAAAATGCAAGTTTTGAAAATTATCCAATAAAATTTAGCTTTATTTATTGTTTGCATTTTTTTAATGTTCTAAAAGTCTGTAAGCATGTGAAAAAGTTTATACTATTTTCTAAAGGCAAAAAAATATATACAATGCATCAATTCCTACCCTAATTTCTCATGCCTACCCTTACACGCTTATAAACATTTTTGGTTAAGCACTTTTAAAGTAAAGACATTTTAAGTTATGATATTAAATAAATGTATACTTAGATCTGTTAATGTGCATAACATTTCCTTGTGTGGTCTATGAAAAATTGAAAAAGAAAGATATTCTACTGGAGTTCCTTATTTTTAAATGCAACAAGCTTTTATAGTTTTTGTGGCCTATTTAAAATAAGTCTGAATGATCCTACAAAAGATAACTCTTTTCTTCCAACTTTGTTCAATGCAAATGATAAAAAAGCCAGTAAAAAATGTAGAAGTTCAAACAATTTGTGTGTGTAACAGTCAAATTCATCTTTTTTATATGTCAGTTATATAAATTTTTGAAATGTATATCATGAATATTAATAGATAATTTTACACAGTGAAATCCGGTTGTGATCAGCTGATCTTGGTTAGTGCTTTACATTGCCTTACATGAAACATTTACATTTGTATTTTCATATCAGTTTATGATACATAATTTATTCACCAAAGAAAGATCTGTATTAAGTTGACATAAATGTTGTGCTTTTTGAATGTATAATCATAGTGTTATCTTGAAAAAAGCTGAATTAACCTTTTTTTAATAATAAGTAGGGAATAATGCAATATTATATCAATTGTCATGACCATAATTACTTCCAGTAGAAGGTTGATTTGTGACCTTATCTACCATAAAATCAAACACATTTGAAATTTCATATATTTGTTTCAAAACAAAATTTGAATAATGAAAAAATCTATTCACTTGGTAAAAAAAAACTGTTTGGAATAAAACTATTTCAATTTTACATCATGTACATGGTTGATAGGAACATTAAAAAATGGAAATTTCAAAGCTCCTGAAAATCAATCTATTTAAAAGAGATTTTAATTTTAAAATAATGTAAACTGATTTCATTTAAATGAATTTGTAATTGTAGTCTTATATATTTGATGATGTTTTGAAATACAGACTAACATTAATAAGCAAATGTTATGTACTTGATATATTGTTGTGAATTGTCATACACATAAACATATAATAAATTATCACTTTCTATAAAACTGCTGGCATTTTTATATCTATACATTATTGTTTTTACATATCTTTAGATTTAGTTGATAGTCATGATCTCTAGTTACTATGTATGTGTTTTATTTTGTAAATAATCTGCTTCTCTAGATCAAAAAGTACATGTCATGTCCATGTGTATATAAAGAGTTGTGTCCCTTTTTACAGTAAACATTTTATTATATTTTGTATACATGTACCATCACTGTTCTTACTAGGTTGTTTAACATAGCTATGATATCCTTGATTTTCTAAGTAGTATTTCAATTTTGGAAGTAGGAAAGTGTTAAGAAAAAATACTGTGTTTAAAAAAGAAAAGAAAACTAGATTGGTACCAGCATTATATGCTACCCCACATCAAAATTGGGAAGTTGAAATATTAGGATAACAAGCAGGATTAGTTATTTATAGTTTAAGTAAGAAGATTAGACACAAAATATATCTACAGTGTTGCTTAATTTAGGGGGGTACTAAAGTTGACAGTACAAACAATACTAATTGTACAAAATATTATATTTTAAAGTAAGTTGTTTTATCCTTTAACATATCAGTTTTATTCATTTCCTTGGTCACTGCCTTGTATAAAACTTGTTTCATTGTTTAGCACAAAATGCTGAATTAGTATTGTTCAAATAATTGTTGAGGGGGATAGGACCTTTATCAGGACTCCGGGATAAGGTGTTTTTAATCTCGGGATTTCGGGATTGACCCTTTCGGGATCTGGGAATTCCTTTTTTTCAAATTTCAGGACCTCAGGATTTCATGTTTTTAAGCCCGGGATTTCGGGATCAGGACCCCTCCTACCCTGCCTCATTGTTATTCTGTAGTTTTCATGATCTGGGGTACAATTTATAAGGTCATTTGAAGGTTACTTACTAGTAGTTGTGAATTACAATCAATGTTGTTATTGTATCATTATGTAAATTTTTGTACATTTATCATAGAACATTTTGTAAAATATTTAATTTTCATTTTTGTATTCTTGAAGAACAATTCATATTCATTGTATAGCATGCAGAGAACAAACTCTTAGAATAGAATTAACTTTTAGTATTTTTTTTTGTACAGAAATTGAAAAGAAACCATGTCTTTTTTATAACAAGTAGGAATGGTAATAAGCCAATAAAATAATTAATGTTTTATAGATCTGAAAATGAGATTAATTTACAAAATTCATCAATTTTATATATGAAAAAATTGAACAACTTTCTCTTGGTCCTAGTCAGAATTTTCTCATCTTTTTCTTACTCAATAACTGACCTATAAATATAACAGTTGTCTTCATTTTATGGTAGTGCCATTATAAAAAATAATAATGATTTTACAAATTGATATAATCATTAATAATTTAAGAAAAAAATGAAAAATAGAACAGAGCTTATCATGTATAAATAGATTACATTCTATTTAAAGATACACTAGCCCATGTCCATGAACAAAAATCTCCTTTTCAAATATCTGATCCAATTTTTGTTTTATCATTAGATGAAGTATGGTAAATGTATTTACACATAGTATTATTTGCTGATCTGTACTTTTACTATACACTCTTTTATATCCATATAAAACTACAAGATCTGAATGTAAATTTGAAAATATTTTGCTGTAATTTTTTTTTACAATTTAGTCTTGTTTTTTCATGTAATCGTGTAAGACTTTTCATCAGATATTGTATTAATAAAAATATCTGATACCTAATTGTAGTGATATTATTATACCCCCACTCCTTGCTGTTTTGGTATCTCTTATTGACCCATTTGTCCATTTATCCAACAAATGGTTGTGTTGGAAACTCCCACTGTGTTCAGTAGAGATGAGTTGTAAAATGGGAGCTGTAATCTGATCTATTTGCTGAATTTTTTAATATATTTGAATGACCTAAAATATTGGTCACAAATTGCTCCAATACCGTTAATAAAAGTGGCTTCATATTTGTTCATCAACTTAACAGGGACATGTTGTAAAGTGTGTTTTCATTTCTGATCTGTCTGTCAAGACAACTTACAAGGACAATAATTAATGTGACTGTAGTTGTAATAAGGTGATTTCGGTATCTCTTATTGACCCATTTGTCCATTTATCCAACATATAGTTGTGTTGGAAACTCCCACTGTGTTCAGTAGAGATGAGTTGTAAAATGGGAGCTGTAATCTGATCTATTTGCTGAATTTTTTAATATATTGAATGACCTAAAATATTGGTCACAAATTGCTCCATTACCGTTAATAAAAGTGGCTTCATATTTGTTCATCAACTTAACAGGGACATGTTGTAAAGTGTGTTTTCTTTTCTGAACTGTCTGTCAAGACAACTTCTTCTCGTTTTCAGATACTTTGAAATACAAGTTTGGGTATGCTTAACACAGAACAATGTGCATTCATATTTTACCTCTTATATAAGGTACAATGTCAAAAGGACAATAATAATAAATGTGACTGTAGTTGTAATAAGGTGATTTCCTACACTGACAGTAATGACTGCACACTTGGGAGAAATTGTATCATAAAACTAGTTCAAGGGAGACAACTAGAGATCTTTAAAGAAATTTACAACCTATATACAGTATGCACTTACATACCTTGATTGCCAAGTTTTGTTCAGATCAAGACAATATTCAAATGAAGTTAGACCATGCATAAAGCTAACTGCTAAGCATATCATGTAGTTGTAGTGTTGTCATTTCTAATAACTGTAAACAAGTTCCTGCATCTCACTGATTTATGTATCTTATATATATGAGAAATCAATGGTTCAATCTAAACTTTGTCATAATGAAAACTTTAAAATTGGAAGACAGACATGTAAACCTTACAATCAATCTATGCATTAAAAATAGTTGACCTATTGCTTGTAGTTTTTAAGAAACAAACAGTGACCAGTGAAAATGAGGTTAAAGTTAGATGATACCTGACAGACATATACACCTTACAATCGTTCCATACAACAAATAACAGACCAAACAGACCAAAACTGAGCAATAACCTGAGGTCAAGGTCTAACAAAACTTGCAAGACTGACATGTACATCATAAAATATTTCCATACACAAAATATAATTGACTTATTCTGTTTAGTATTAGAAAAAAGACCAAAACACAAAAACTTAACTTGAACAACTGAACCATGTAAATGAGGGCAGGGTCAGATGACATCTGCCAGTTGGACATGTACAACTTACAATCATTCTATACACCAAATAAAGAAGACCTATGGCTTCAAATATCTGATATTTGGACTTGACCACGAAAAACATGGCCTTTTTCACTGTCTGATCTATGAAATAAGGTCCCAGTTAGATGAAAGCTCTCTTACAGACATGAGGACCTTGAAAGGTACTCGCATAATAAATATAGTAATCCTTTTACTCATATTAAATTAAAAAGAAATTAACATCATAAAAAATCTTTAACTTTTTGTTTAAGTAGTCGCTATAAAAATGATGTCTAGCACAATGAAAAAGTGATAGATGGATACTTCGTAACATGAGGCATCTACCGGTATATACAAAGTATGAAGCTACCAGGTCTTCCACCTTATAAAATATATCAAGAAGTTAGTTAATGCCATCGCAAGATCTCTAACTCTAAATCAAGCTTTCTGCATCTCAAGTCACAGGCTTGACAAAAGCAACATTTTTTTTTAACAATGGACTACATAACTAGTAAATATATTGAAAATGGTCTCATAGGATGCGTACGTGTTCATCAGACAAGTCTTGACCTGAAATTTTATGCTCATTATTTGATTGATTGATAGTTGTTATTTACTAAGCTGCAAATAATGCTTGGAAATTCAGAATCATAAAGGAATCAATACTGCACCAACTAGGCTTTCTATTTTTACGCCACATTTATGGGCATTATGTTTTCTGGTCTGTGCGTCCGTCCATTCGATCGTCTGTTCAACTGTCCCGCATCAAGTTTTTGGTCGAGGTAGTTTTTGATGAAGTTGAAGTCCAATGAACTTGAAAATTAGTAAAAATGTACCATAAGATATGATCTTTCTAATTTTAATGCCAAATTAGAGATTTCATCCCATTTTCACAGTCCACTGAACATAGAAAATGGGGCATCTGTGTACTTTGGACATATTCTTGTTACTGGCTCACATGGTTACTGGATGCAGTATGATTTCCCCCTCCTTCTGTCATACTCCTTGCAGGTAAGCATTACATAATTACAAAGCCAGGTTTGTTGAGCCTGCAACATTTGTTTCAGAAAGCTCAACATAGGGATAGTAATTTGGCAACAGCAGCTACTTAGTTAACTTCTTAAAAGCTTTATATTTTAGAAGGTGGATGACCTGGATGCTTCATACTTTGTATATAGATGCCTCATGTTACGAAGTTTCCGTCAGTCACATGTCCAACTACTTGATAAAGTTAAGATTATTTGTAATATTAAATTCTCTCTTATTATAAGCAACAGTATATATATGTTTGGTATGTGCATACCTTGCAAGGTCCTCATGTCTATCAGACAGTTTTCACTTGCCCTTGACCTCATTGCATGGATCAGTGAACAATGTTTAGTTTTAGTGGTCAAGTCCGTAGAAGCAATAGGTCTAGTATATTTGGTGTATGGAAGGACAGTAAGGTGTACATGTCCAATTGGCATGTGTCATCTGACCCCGCCCTCATTTGTATGGTTCAGTGGTTATAGTTGTTTTTGGGTTTTGGTCTGTTTTTTTTCTTATATTGTATACAATAGGTCTGCTATTTTTGGTGTATGGAATGATTGTAATTTGTACATGTCTAGCTACAGGCATTGCTCATTGTTGAAGGCCGTACGGTGACCTATAGTTGTTAATGTTTGTGTCATTTTGGTCTTTTGTGGATAGTTGTCTCATTGGCAATCATACCACATCTTCTTTTTTATATTGGCAGGTGTCATCTGACCTTGACCTCATTTTCATGGTTCAGGTCAAAGTGTTTTTTAGTTTTGGTCTTTTTTTCTAATACTATGTGCAATAGGTCAACTATATTTGGTGTATTGAAATATTTTATGATCCATCTGTCTGTGGCACAGGTTTTATTAGACCTTGACCTCATTTTCACGGTTAATTGCTCAGTGTTAAGTTGTTTAGGTTAAACTATAAACCATAAGTCAACAATATTTTTGTTGTATGGAAGAATTGTTAGCTGTACATGTCTGCCTGGCATGGTTCATCTGACCATGACCTCATTTTCATGGTTTATTGGTCATAGTTAAGTTTTCTTGGTTAATGTTCAATTTATGTGACAGTTGTAATAGAGCTTTATATTAAGGTATATCAACATGATATCAATAATTAGTAAAGAAGTCAAGCGTGTGCACACCTGTGTTGAAACTGCTGTAAAAATCTTTTATGAAGTACAGCAACTAATATCAAGTGAAGGAAATAATATTCATAGTGATTAAGATAATATTCGACTGTTGTAACTCTATACAAGAGAGAAATTTAACTAGCTATAAAACCAGGTGTCGCCATTTATTTCAATATGGAAATGCCTGTACCAAGTCAGGAATAGGACAGTTTTATTCTATTTGTAAGATGTATTTGAGCTTTTAATTTACCAATTAATAAATGATTTTCCATTTTGAATTTCCTTTGGAGCTCAGTATTTTTGTGATTTTATTTCTTTCTTATCAAGTTGTAGTTATGAACCTTATCAAAAGTCGTTTGTCCTAATGTATTAATTCTTTGGAGAATCCATTGTTACAGCAGATTCCGAGTATGAAGCTACATGTAGATTCTTTGGTTAGCTTCCTTGCTAGCGCAACCATGAAATCATTACATGTATTGGGTAAGGTACACAAGCCTTTGGGTGGAGTCAATAGTTAAACAGAAAACCAATCAGAACTAGTGATAGAATTTAAACATTTAAAAATAAGTTTTCAATCTAAATTTAAAATTATTGAAAATTATAAGCTAATTCACAAGCATGTTGTAGGTTTGTTGGATTTGCCAATTTTATTTCAATCAATTACTCAGTTTATTTATAATTCCAGGTATGTGTATGTACTTGACAATGGTACAATCACGACGTAAATATAAGGTTTATGACCCCTTTTGAAGCCTTTGAATTACCAATTTTTCAAACTGAAATAGTATAAAAACAGCAAAGATAACGAACAAGAGATTTGGTTCATTTTGTACATGTACAAAGGGGAAACTTCGAGCAAGCATAATTATTTATAGTTTAATTGCATTTAGAAGTTAAACAAGATTTTGTGGCAAATCAACCAAGATTTTTGTAGAAAATCCAGATATTTTAAGCATAGATTACTCACTTGATTTTCTATGATGTGCTAGCGTTTATTGTTTACACAAAGTCCTAAACGACCTTTAAATTAAAAAAAAATCATGAAAGTCGAGCACACATTAGAAGGTGTGCTTGAATTGGTCCATATTTCTATTTGTTTAAACCAATATCTAAATTTATAAACTTGTTTTAAAGAAATCATTGCTAGCACTGCTTGCAATATCCTCAAGGAAATTTAATTTGCAAAGTTGTTTAGGTAAACCTGTTTGTATGAAACATACATATTATAAACAGGCCATTAATATGAGTGTTTTCATTGGATGATGATTTGGTGCTATGCTCCTCCCAATTTTAGGGTAATTATCATTTCATGGTCCAGCTAGCAAGGAAGCTAACCAAAGAATCTATCTGAAGCTTCATATTCGTTGGAATCTGCTGTAATGGCATACCTCCAATTGTTTCTGTTAAATTTATTCACCACTTTTTATTACTCAAAAAAATTTATAGCATAACTTATTGAATGGACAACTGGCTGGTGTTGAAGCTATATATTGCCTTTAGATGTCTTTAGATTTTTTCTTCTTGTTTTAATGTCTCATTGACAAATACCACACATCTTTTATTCATGAAATGTCTTCTTTGCTTTTTTTAATAGTACATAAAACATCAAAATTGACTTTGTGTCTATATTTCTTTATAGATGTGTCTATTAACTAAATGATGTGGATGTAAGCAACAATATGTCACTGTAGGGCATTTAACAATGAGTTAGAACTTATACCATAAAGGCTTTAAAGGTGGTACCTAACACTACAGGGAGATAACTCAGCTAAACGTTTTAACTACGTTGTGTTGTTAAGGTAATATTAAGCTTCTCAATGATCAAAATTGGTTTCTGTCAAACTGCTATATAACCAGTGTATTTTTTCTGATAAAATGGTAGGTTTAAATGTTTTGAAATTTTTATATTTTTGTCAAAATTTTGTCAAAATTAAACAAAATAAATTAATTTTAGTGAAGGTGTTGGGTACCACCTTAAAGACTTTGGATTGTTGCACAGTAATTATGGTGTTGGCTGAAAACTAAGAAAAAAGACATAAATGACTTTAGTACAAAGTTTACTGAGATGTATTACTTCACAGAAAACAATGATTATGTTTTATAAACATATGACAGAAATAAATATTATGCTATAAATCATTGATTACATTGTGATATTCTTACGTACATATTAATTAGTGTGGAAGGAATTTCTTAAATATTTTCAAAATCACTATCTGTTTGAAAGTTGCAGTGTCAATTACTAGGCGAAAGTATTTTCAGAAATATAGAGATGAGAAATTGTAGAGACATTTGGTAAATAAAATGCTATAGGACAAAGATAACTCTTGAAATTAAACAAGGGAGCTAACTCTAACCTTCTAAACTAAATTTCATACCATCAGTTACAAAAAAAGTGGCATCACAAAAATTGGATAATATCTAGACTCACTATTGAAATTTCTAAAGAATTCTAATTAGAAACCTATTCTATTTTCATTTAGACTATTTTCCTGAAAAAAACGAAAAGTTAACTAGACAACTGCAACTCTCAAACAAAGTCATCCGGGAAAAAATTCCTTAGTCAATAAAGATGACTGACCTTTGTGGTGTAATTATAAACAATTTTAACCATCTGTTTTTATTGAGTAGACTTATTTAAAATCAGCTAAGAAATTTTCATTAAAAAGATTATTTAAAAAAACTTCACAACATTCATACAAACTGCTATACATGATCACATAATATTTGGTTTTGGTCAAAGAAACTGCATCTGGGATCATGACATATTATGACGTTGAAGATGAATTTCATACTGCATATAAATAAAAGAATGTACAAAGATACATATTGCACAGAAAGGTTCCATATCACTGGCACATAACATTTACTGGTCTAACAACAACACAACACAAGAGAAACGAAATTATTATTGGAAATTACTGTCAATTTATTTAAATTCTTTGGGAAACCAATTTTGTGTATATCGTGAGAATATATCAACAACATGTCTAAATGTTCGGCAAAATATTTTTCTTCTAAAGGCCTTAATGCACTTGGCAAAACCATGAAAGAAATATCCATGAAAATATATTTCTTCCTCAATCCATGAAAATTGGTACCCACATAAATAAAATCAGTAGTAAGATGAAATCTTAAATTTCATGTTATGGTTATAATTAAGTAGAATAAGCCATTTTGATTTAAAGAACTTTATCATTTTTTTTTACTATCATAATAAGAAAATCTGAGCAATGTCAAAACGACAAGTTTAAAAAAATCGACCCTTATTGTCATGGAAATGCATACTTTACAACCATGACTATACACAAATAGTTTTACTCCCCCAAAAATACTAAAGTATTCTTTGAAGAGGATTATTTTATAACTGTGACAGAATTTTGTTGATTAAAAGTTTAAAATACAACAGGTCTTTTTTTGGTTTTAGCTCTGACATGTATTATGTTTTAAAATGCAACATAGTATAAAATAAGACAATTTTTGGGGAAAAAATTAAGGAATTTGCATACTTATTTCATTGGCAGTATTGAATTCCAAGGGTGCTTATCAAAAAAAAATCCTTTAACTCAACAAGCCCCATACATTTAAATTTTATCTTTTCTCATCTCAAAATTAGTGCACCTTATTGAATTATCTCTTCATGACTGCTTGGTAGGATGTTTTTTTGTAAATAACAATTCTTCAACTATTTCATAACATTACCAACTTTCATTGCTTTTGAGTTTTGGTCAATTTTAAGTGTAACAAGTGTCCTTAGTTATGGCACTAGGACATTTAAATTTGCTCAACACACTTTTCGTAATGTATAGATGCAAAATGCAAAAAGTGGAAGCCTTTAATTCTACATACAAGAGTTAAACAATTTGTTTTAAAAATGAACTTACATTTGCCCAAATAATTACCAACCAGCATATTTGCTAAAGTTTGCTGTGTTGAAGTAAATATTTACTGCCATTCTCAAAATAAAAACATGCTTAATGTTATAAATATAGGTTCTTACATTGATACCAGTGGATTATCGGATTTATCCAATCGAGATAGTTAAATTATCAATTTTAAAGTCCGAGCCGCCTCGGCGAGGACTTTAAAATTCATAATTTAACTATCGAGATTGGATAAATCTGATAATCCACGAGTAACTATGCAAGAATCTGTTTCTCTAATGATTAAACATATATTTTCTTTTTTTGTTAACCGAAAACCCCCTTCGATTGCCTTTCACATTGCACGAAGTTGTCAATTTCATTAACACCTGTTAGCATATTTTGATTCATCTAGTTAGCTAAAAAGGTCATGACCATCAAAATCATCCAATGATCTTTTGAGATCACCAGCAACCACACGTTGATTAAATTTTTTTATACAATGGGTTCGGAAAGGGATAAATTTCCATAGAATTAGAGAAATTATTTTATAAAACAATGTTTATAATGTTAGTGAGAAAATAAGAAAAGCATTCTAGACAATGTTGCTAAATCCCTAGCATCAGACCTAATTCCCCCCCCCCAAACTAGTAATATAACATTTGATTACTAGTACGGGTTATTGATTTTTTGGTTTCCGTATTTCCTGATGAAACTGTGCACACACACAATATTTTCTTATCTTGATACTGATATGCATTCATTATTTTCTTCAGAGTAAAGCTTATTTTCCTTTTTGTAAATCAAATGCTATTGGATAATAGAAAAATCAAATGAACTTTTATTTAGACTGGCTAGTTATAAAAAAGTTATGAAAATCATAAAGTAACATATTTTTTGGGGCAATAGGGAAAGAATATACTTCTTTTGGGGATGAAATTATCATGATCTATACAAGATTTTTTTAAATTAAAGATTTAATAAAGACATTATTTAACAGATTAGTTTAAAATACTACTGGCTTGAAGAGATTGTTTACAAGTTAACAAAGGTGGGAGGACACAGAAAAATACAGGTATTAATATACCCTGTTTATATGGAAATAAATATTTTATAATATACATGTACCTTGACAATATATATACATTATGTTCAATGTTATTAATTAGTTAGTTATGACAAATTAATGGCACATCAACATGAAAACTAACATAACAAGCTGGTAATTGACTAGAAATATTAACACACACACACACACGTATATAAAATAACAGTAACAATTGTGTATGTATAAAAAATAAATGATGCCTTAAAGCACTAACGTTTGTGATAGCTATAACTGATTGAATTAACTTCATTCTAACACCATAACAACTTGTCTATGGATTAATATCTAGAACTAATGCAATTGGCTGATTTAAAAAAAAACTTGGAGGTTGTTATAACATATATTGTTTGTTAATCTTTGGAATAATATATAAAATCATTTCTATTTTTAAGTAATTGTAAAAAAAATTATAAAATTTATTTCAAATTGTCATTATCAAATATCTTTTCAAGATCTTCATTTTTCATATTCAATATTTCTTTTTACAAAACCTGAATTACAATTATATTATTAATTTCATGGGAGTTATTATATCAAATAGTATGTAAAAATAACAGTAAAAAAGAAAAAAATATTTTTGGCAGGAATAATAATCAGCTGTAAAAATAAATGCCATTCCTGTAGAAGAGTTTAATAATGAAAAAGAAAATGAATAAGTCTTAAAAAAGAAAATTTTATAAAATGATGACTGTTGACTAGATGTCAGTTGCTATGATAACAAAGTGACAATCATATACAGAAAATAATGAGAGCTAATGAAAAATAAACATCATTGCTTAGCACCATAGAATGGTTTTGGACCAAGTCTAACTGGATGTGGTCTAACCAGACCTTCTAAATGTGAACTAGATGAAGGAATCTCTAAACTATGTCTAAATGTTTCATTTCTACGAGATTCTGTTTGACAATAATTTGGGGATTCACTTCTCACTCTGGGACAATGTCTTAATTGAGAAGTTGCTAGAAGCTCTTCTTGCATATTTTCTTCTCGTTTACCAGTTTTTTCTTCAAAAAATTGCATCAATTCTTTAATACTTCCTCTTCTTTCGACTTTCCGTGAACTTGTATTTTCCCGTAAACTTACATTTTCTGAGCCATTTATAGGTAACGTTATAGACTGACTCAATCTATTTTGTGTTTCACTAGTGATAACAGTTTCAGTCTGAGTGTTTGTCGGGGAAGTTACGGTAACATGTGTCGTTTCACTATTTTCACTAAAGCTAACATGTCTAACACTTTTAGGAGATCCTGCCTCCGACTTCTGTCTTACAAATCTCAGAGACAGATCAACATTTCTTTGGCTCTGTGGAGATCTATTTCCTCTGGAAAATTCATCAGGTCGTAATACTTTAGGGGAATTTCTTAATGATTTAGGTGAACCATCCACAACCGTTTTGGGAGAAGTTCTAGCACTACTAAATCTTATTGTCATTTCAGCCTCTGACATTGCTGACTCACTTGAAGCCCTTCCACGGGAGCTCCCACGATGTTTAGGTGGCTTACCAAAGTTTGTTATTCCTATTGTTACTTTTTCTATTTTCTTCGGACGAAATTCATATCCTAAATCGGTAGAAATACTTCTTCTACTTCCTGGCGTTTGCCACAATTGTCCAGAAACTCGGCTAGAAAATGAATTACTACCAGAATCAGAAAGATCACTGGAGTATTGCTCTGTCTGTGAGTATGACCTCTGACTCGTAAATCCAAATTTTGCCTGTTTTATTCTTTCACTGTTATAATTTTCATGTCTGAAACACACATTTGAATTTGTACCCTCAGAACTATTGTCATTTTCAAATTTTTCTTTTAAACTGTGAAGTTTTGTGGATTGATGTGATTGATTAAACTGATCATCTTCCTCTTCTGGAAGAAAATCCTCGTGACGTGATGATGCCATCTCTAATGCAGATTCATCCAATGATGATCGACTGGGAGTCTCTGATAAGAATGTCAATGGCATATTCTGTAACTCACGTGGATCTTGATGTTTAACATTATGCTGCACTGTAACTGTAATATCCGATTTACTTTTAATTTTATTGTGATCTATGAAAACATCATCACTTGTGTCCTCATCACATGAGTCCATCACCACACACTCAGTTTTATAATAGTCAACACTATAGGCTTTGTGTAATGGGGGTTTTGAGAATGATTTAGGAATTGCTGTAGGTGGATTATTTGTTTTTGTTTGAAGTGGCACTTTACGTTTAACGACTACATCTCTGTATTCCTCGATATATTCTGGACTAGGAGGAGCAAGTTCTGGTAAGTCAGATTTCTCCTTTTTCATTTCCATTTGTCCACTAGATGGAGACACTAGTTTCATGTTTTCTAACCCTGTATTTCGGATGACATCCTGTTGAGGTGAGACTAACTGATGAGACACGCCCACCACTTCTGCTTCCAAAATTCCAGGACATTGGTTTGGTAAATTGTCTGGATTTTTCTTGAGAGACATGCTTAATTCTAAATCTGCATTTATAGCGTTCTGAGCAGCTTCCTCAGAATTATCCAGTTTTTGAATGACCTGAGGTGAAGCATGAATGATTGGACCTTGTGACAGAAAATGTACTGTTGCCACTGGATACTGATAAGGATCATCAGAGAAATGAGTTTCTATTTCCATTAAGTGGACATTTTGTGGAGGACTCCTTGTGTTGCTGTAAGGATCTTGCATTTTATCAAAATTTTCTGGAATGTTTCCACTATTTTGTTCACGCTCTGCTTTTAATCTTTCCTGAATTTTTTCTCTCATCTCATTGGACAAATTTTGATGTGTTGGAATTCCAAAACAACTTTCATTAAAGTCAATGTCATCTATCACAGAATTAAAGGGCATGACTTCTGCCATGATCTGCTGGTCATTCAAGTACGGTCCATCAATAGCCGTCTCCATTGGAGCATCCATTTTACTTCCTTTATGACAAGTCTGGCTACTTGCCATTACAGGGTAAGAAGGTGGAAGAGTTACTGGTGCAACATTTTTGTTGTCTATAGCACTTTTTGATTTGTCAAACTTAGTTCGTAGCACTTTACCAAAGTCAGTGGGTTCATATTCAATGTTACTTGGTTCAGAATTAGCACTTGAAGATGTATTGCTGGATGTGTCTTGAGTGACAATAGTGGAGTGTTTAATCTGGGGTATATTTGATTCCGTCTGACAACGTTTTATCATTGGCTTCTCTAATGTCAAAGTCTGTTGATCAGTACTACATTCAGGAGTCCGTTGACGAACTCTTGGTTCAAATTCCTCAAGACGTTCCATTGCGGCTATGGTTGACGACCTTCTGAGTGTTCTTTCACCTTCAAATCCATAATTTTTATTTATTCTTTCTGTCAATTTTTGAATAGAAGGTCTCTCCATTTCAATTTTAGTTTCTAAATTTTGTATTTCATTTAATTTCTCTCCATGGCTACCTAACCGACACACATCTCCTGTAGGAGCTAACTGAGTTCTCCATTGTTCACTAAAATTAGACAAATCATGTAATTTTTTATCAAATGGCACATCATCAGGACTTTCAATACTTTGTTGATGAGCTGCATGAGGAGGAATTCTTGCTATTTTTTGAGATTTCGGAGACTGACCATCTTTTTTTGTAACAGACACAAAATCTTGATTCAATCCAGCTAAATCTTCCCACCTTGGTTGTTGTCTAGGTGACCTTGGACTTTGAACTACAGCATTTTCACCATCGACCATCTGACTGGTTTGAAATAATAACTTTTCAAAATGTCTTTCAGCTGATTCTTTCCCTTCTGATTGCCCATTCTGAAATAATGTCTCATCAATTGCAGTTTCTAGTCGTTGGGGATCAGCTAAATGATCTTTTATTAAAAGCTTAGCTGGTGGACTCTTTGGCAGGTTTGGTGATGTGTTTGCAGGTCCTGTGTAAATAGGATTTTGAACAAATCTCCTTGATTGAGGACTGGTAGGGTCTTGCGTGGTTCTGATTTTATTTGGTCTGTGTGCTATTGGACTTGCATAAGATAAGTCCTCTTGGGATGGGGTGCGTATTTTATTTGGTCGGTTTGTAATGGGACTTCCATGATAAAGTTCTTCTTGTGATGGTGTTCGTACTTTGCTTGGTCGATGAGAAATGGATGGACTACCATGAGAAACTTCCTCCTTATTAAGTCTTTGAATTGCTGATGGACTGTGGGGACTATATTGAACATTTTCTTGAGATGGAGTACGGACATTCATAAGTCTCTGAGCTATAGGAGGACTGTTAGTAGGTGTTGTATGTTCACCATCGGACCTATCAGCATTTTTCCATCGTGATGTCCTTTCACTCAATGGACTAACAATCTTGCGACGATATTCACTTGGACTGATATCTGACATTGGACTAGCTAAACTAGAGGCAGTTGAGTGACGTTTTGAAGATTGGTTAGATCTTGCCTGTTTGGTGAAAAATTCAAAATCCTCTTCAGACATATCTATTTTATGTCCAGTTTCGGCTTTGTAACTTTCAAAATTAATCATATCTTCATCAGACAGGCCAAAGTGGACCTTTTCTGAAGTTTCTGTCCTTATATTTGTTTGATGGATATCAATCGATGATTCCTTAGTATGTTCAATTAATAAATCACCATCAATATTAGTTTCCAGTTTTGTTTGTGCAATATGTGTTGGTCTTACAGCCTTTCTGACTAACTGTGGTGTTTCAACAACCTGGATTTCTGCTCCAGGTCTATCGGTATAGGCATGAGATTCAAGATTATCACTACTGCTAGACTGACGTTTAATTGTATCAACAGAACTTGAAGAGAAATCAAATGTGTCATTCATTGATCCTTGTTCTACATTTTCTTTTTTCGCTTTTCCTTTGTCAGATTCATTTTTAAAGGCTTTGTCAATCTGAGCATTTATTTCTTTTAATGTTCGTGTTAAAGGTGATTCAGTATCATTTAAACTGTCTAACGAAGCACTTCTACGACCTTTCTTTTGTACTTTAGCTGCATCATCACTTTGACTTACACTGAAGCTTTCCACAGATGTCGACAGTTCACTAATCGTCACTGACGACAATAAATCAGTCTGACTTCCTGATGTCAAGTTTTCCAGAGATTTTTGAATGTCAGACGGCACACTGAGACATTTTGACATTTTAGATGAGAATGGCGGGGAAACAGAATTTGGCTGTGGATGTAAGTTGTCATACTCCTCCTCCTCATAAGAATGCGTTTTATAAACTACAGATTTGGATGTAGATGTCGTCCGTGACTCAAAATGTTGAAAATCAGATGAAGAAAATGGTGAATCTAGATTATCATAACCACCTGGCGAAACATCTGACCTTGAATGACCTGTGTCATTTAAATTGTCCTGAAGATTAGGAAACTTTGGCAGTGACTCTTTAGCAAGTTTTGATTTTTCATCATCTGAAAGCAGTTCAGAAATATCTGATTTGTGTGGTGAATAAAACCCTGATGGTGCCTCATCAGGGGATGTGGCAGGTGAAGTGTTCATCCAATGTTTACGTTTGGCTCCAGGACTCTCTGGAAGATTTCCTATAGACTGAACAGTTTTTTTACTTTTTGTTGAATGTTTATCTTTAGATGTTTCCTTAAGTTTTTCAGCACTAGGAGATAACGGAAGTTTCCTTTCCTCAGAACTTCGTTGTTTGTTGTCTGAATGTTTTGGACTAGTTGAATTAAAAACAGTTGCATCATCAACATGAAGGACAAACTTTTCTTTATCCTTATCCCCTATTGATTCAAGTCGACTACGTGATCCAATCACTTTTGTTTCTTCATTTTTCAAACTTTTGGCCACTTTTTGCACTAATTTCTCACGATTTTCTTTTTCAAAATTAATTTCATTTTTTCTACGTAGTTTTTCACTTTGAGCAATAGGTTTTGTAACCACCTTTTTTTCCTTGGGTGGTGGTAGATCTTTTTCTTTTCTTGGTGTAGATGATCCTGATGGGGTTCTGCGGTGAGTTGGTTTTCTTTTTTCCTCTCCTCGTACAAATGATTGCTTCCTTTCTGTTTTCCTCTCTTTCCTAGCCTCCATACCACTATCAATTGATGAACCAGAGTCTGGAATACAAAAGACATTTTATAGTTAATACTTTTCATCAATATATTTCTGATCATTAAGTCAAATATAACTGGTTATATAGGTATTACACATTTATGGGAATATAAATCAGATGGAAAAAATATCATGCATCTTTATTTACTTTTCACATTTTTTCTTTTTTTTATTCCCCTTTAACTTTGTTGCAAATGTTTTCTCCCCACAAAGGAAGCATCATAATAGGGACGAAATAAACTCAACATTCAACATCATCAAATTATTTTCTCTTGCCAAACTTGAGCTTACTTTGACAGGAAGGCTTTTTCAGCATTTTTTTTCTCTCAGAAAAATCATATTTTGTGTGCATTCATGAATAACTGGTGGAGAGTTATTCATATCAAATATGAATTCAAGATAGATTGGGATACAATCAATGGCTCTTTCACAATACATCTTTAGATCAAAACTGATTGGAAATTTTTCTGATATGTTCATGACTAAAAAACTTTTTTTAAATGATTTTTTGTGAATAGACACAGGAACACTTATATATTGGTAATGGAAACAATTTGATACACTGCAACTTGTCTAAACCAAATGGCTTTTGGATAGAAATTGATGTCTGAATAACACAAAGTGTTCAATTTACTCAGATAAAAATAATAAGGAATCTTTTCACAATACACTGTCAGTGACATTGGGATGATGACACCAATATAATTCTTCTCTACTTAACCCAGAAAACACACCTTAAACAGATGTGAGAGCTTGAAAATAAAAATAAATATTTGAGAAATCAAAAGGCATATTTCATGATAATGAAATAATATATTTTGAGATTTAATTCATTGTCCATTTATTAATCAAGATAAACAAGAATACTTACCATCAACCATTTCTACATCAATAGGGACTTCTCGTGACCCAGGTTCTATAAAACTAGGATATTCATCATTCATTAAACATCTAGGGGACTCTGTAGAAGCAGATCTTTTGTGTTTAGTTCTAGGAGACATTTCTTCATCTGCAAATTTAAGAATCATATGTTAATTTTAATCTCTTATTATCAGACTCTCAGAAGACTAAGTACCACATAAAATTACCTATTCTAATATGACGTCCTTATTACGCTCCTGTAAACAAAGCCGCGTTCTAATGAGCATAAAAAATATGTTTGACACATGCGCACAAACTTACTGTGTATATTAACGTTATTTCCATCCTTTAAAATGTATACATTTAAGCAGCTAGCATAAATCTTTATTATACAATTTTATAAAACAACATATATTTACCTTGCTCATAGTTTTCAAACTTATCAAATATGAAATGTAATGCACAGACTCCTCGTGGAGGAAAAGGGAAAAGCAAAACATTTTTAAAGTATTTTCGTACGCTTCGACCTATAAATTACTGTATTTGTCCTATTAGAATCGAAATAATTCCTTTGTGTCATGCTCTATGCTCATTTTAACATGAATAGGCATTATATTTGACCACATTTTACACCTCCCTAACCACTGTGCTTAAACGGCCGTGGGTAACTTAAGTTACCCACAGCCCAAGATGGAGGACTCTAAACTTGTTGAGATGATAGTTGATACGAAATCTACTTTTTGCAACGTTTTTCATGATCTATTTCAATATTGATAGGACTTTTGAATAAATAAATCACATTAACATCACTACAAATGTGTTAATTTTGACTTCACTTTAGCGCAAGGCAAACTTTTAAAAAATGCATAAGATGTCCGTAACTTATAAGTTAAAAATAATCAGACTGTCCGTAACTTTATTTTCGGATGTGGGTAACTTTTTTTTCAAAATTGTAAGATAAACAATTTCAACCCTTAAAGGTTAATAAACACTATCAAACCCCTTAATTATTACATATATTTATACAATAACGATATGCTTCAAACTAAACAACCAGAGTGTCACGGATTTTCCGTTAAATTTTTAAAAATTATTCCCGGGATAAAACGGGACGTTGCGGTACGGCGAAATTTATCTAACATTCTTCTAACTTTATAGATTGTTCACTGATGAGTCCTTGGACGGTGTAGCAGCGGAAAAAAATGATATCCTTTCCCTTAAATAATTTCTGAATTGTTAGCAAAAAAAAGTATGGTCTCTTCAATATATCTAGTGTGATGTGTTGTTGATTGTGAGAAAAAAAATGCCAATATCTAGGAATAGATGGAAGGCTATATTGTTAAACAGGTGTCAGTTTATCATAGCAATAAAAGTAGATTTAACATTTCTAAAAGTTTCATTGACCTCAGGGATTCAATAAGATCGGGTATCAAATCATACATGTCTTCTTTAGAGTTTTGGACTGATTCATCTATGTATTACTGCTAAGGAAAAAAATGTGGCAATGGTACCGTTGTTTTCCATTCGTTTGGTGTGTTAAATTGAGCTTTTGGCTTTGTCATTCCATAAAGGACTTCACGTTTGAATATTCCTACGAGTTCGGTATATTTGTTATTTATCATTTCTTTTTTTTATAATTACATCTACGAATAAAGATTCTTTGTAGGTTACTGACATCATGCTAAAGTTACGGACATCCCTATTGGTATAAGGAAAAAAGTTACGGACAAGTTGTTTTGAAGTTACGGACATCATAAGTGTTTTGGAAAATCGTGCTGTAATCGTTTATTTTGTAGTAACAAACCGCGTTTTACATTGCAGAGTTTCCCTAACAGATTTATATAACTTTTTAATTACTGAACATTTCTTTTGTATTCATGGTATTGTAATTATATAGGAGCAAACTTCTTAACCGAAGCCAGGCGGCTCCATATTGGGCTGTGGGTAACTTAAGTTACCCACGGCCGTTTCAGCACAGTGCTAACGCTCAGTGTAAAATATCGACAAATATAATGCCTACCCATGTTAAAATGAGCATAGAGCATAACATAAAGGAATTATTTTTAAACATTCTATTTTGGCCTTTAAAATCACTCACTAACTTTCTGTTTTTGGTCAAATTATCAACCTTTTTATTGGTCAAATATTTGGCAAAATATTCTACATTGACATTCTATTTTAACCTCGTTTATCTCTCAGGAATGTTCTATTTTGGGTATTAAATCCCATCGACATTTCCGCCATAAAGATTTCTCTCGGATTTAATTTTTTGGGTGATTAAAGTAAGATCACTCACTGCTTTTCTAATTTAGCCTAATAAATCACTGACTGACATTCTATTTTGACCAAATCAATCAATTAATCAATTTTCTAATTTCAACAAAAATAATATTGTGTACATTAACCAGATAGTAGTGTTTACCTGAACAAGAATTAATTCTAGGAAAGTCATCAAAGTGACGTGAGAGTCTATGTTCTCTGTTTGGTAGATTAATCAGAGATTCAGCACTTTTAGCCACACGTAATCGTCTTCTCTTCCAGTTATGGACATCTTCCTCGGTGATGGCTTTCCTTTCCAGGTCCATTAATACATCTTCTGTAAATGTAAAATGATTAGATAATATTTGTATTGGCACGTATGTTTATATTATCTATTGTTTCAGTGAATGAAAATATCAATGCTAAAGATAATATGTGAAAATTTATACAGTAAAATGTAAATCCAGTGGTTTAATTTTTTTGGTAAATTTTAATCGATTATTACATTTGTTGCTAATATTACAGATAATTTCACTTCTTTGACGTAATACAACAATAGGTGTTGTCAAAGATATTTAATGCATTTTTCAAAGTGATTATCAAATGAATTATATATTGTATAAATAATATTATCGCTATTTTGTGCATTTTTCCTTTGATCTTTTTTTGTGATAATTTTCATATCATGCTTCTCGCTTGATATGGAAAAATTATTGCTAGAAACTAAGGAGCCACGTGGCGTTGTTAACGAAATTGACATTGAAATTGACAACGTCGTCACAGGTAAAATAGCGATAAACAGATTATCATTGGTCATCTCAACTCGATTGCTTCTCCCACTTTCGCTGTACCAGCTCAAGCGAGAAAATCAATCTCGTTGAGATAATCAACGATAATCTATAATTATCAATATAAGTTTTTCATATGTATTTTTTCATCTGATATCAAATTGTAAGAATATGATTCCATTTTATAATTCTTTGTTATGCACAAAAGAATTCTGATCTATTTGATTCTACTTCTGTACAGTCAAGCAGGCACCCAGTTTATATATTACCTTTACCTCCTTTTAGTTTTATGCTTCCTCTCCCTGATGATCGTGTAAAAATGGACCGCCAACTCCCTGGGGACTTTTTACCCTTCAAGTTTGAAGTAGTATTGTCTCTTAGAGGCATTCTTTTCCTAAAATATAAATTACATTAAAAAATATGTCAAATTATTTTTTTTCTTGTTTTTTTGGCAAAATCTTTTCCATATAAATCAGTTATATCATTGCATAGAACATATACCAAGTGATGCCATCATTACATTACATATCAAAAGAAGATGTATGAAGTCCAATAAGTGACCCTACAACCATCATCCTTTTATGACATTTTATGATTTATAGATATAAGAAGATGTGGTATGAGTGTCAAATGAGACAACTCTCCATCCAAGTCACAATTTTAAAAGTGAACCATTATAGGTTAAGGTATGGTCTTCAACACAGAGCCTTGGCTCACACAAAACAGCAAGCTATAAAGGGCCACAAAAATTACTAGTGTTAAACTTTTAAAAAGGAAAAAACCAATGGTCTGATCTATATAAAAATCGAGAGAAACACTTATGAACCACATCAACAAACGACAACTACTAAACCACAGATTCCTGACTTAGGACAGGTGTAAACAATTGCAGCAGGGTTAAACATATTAATGGTACCAAACCTTCACCCTTATCTGTAAAAATAGTGTAACATCACAAAAGACATACTTATATTTTTTTGTTGTTGTTGTCATACTGTATATTTCAGATTTTGTTGTCATACTGTATATTTCAGATTTTGTTGTTGTACTGTATATTTCAGATTTTGTTGTCATACTGTATATTTCAGATTTTGTTGTTGTACTGTATATTTCAGATTTTGTTGTCATACTGTATATTTTAGATTTTGTTGTTGTACTGTATATTTCAGATTTTGTTGTCATACATTAATATCAGGTCAACCTTTATTTATGTTCATTATAAATCAATATAAGCCCATATCTAATAGCATGAAAAATGTGAAAAAAGGCCATTATTACATTTTGTTCCTAAGAAATGTTTTCTGTTCTACAAGTCTGATCTCTTAGGTGTATTTAACATCTATACATAAGGGTTTGCCTGCACAATAATCTGTTATATCTACTTAACAAGCAATGTGGACATTTAGTAAATAAACAACATTAAGTCGTTGATAAGTTAGTCTTACTTGTATCCAGGAAGGTCTATTACGGTGTGATATTTTGAAGGAAGTTTGTCCGGACCACCGCCTACATTTATATACTTGTGTGGTGCTGGACGGAGACTTGCAGAGAGAGCTCTCTCCCTGGCTTCCTCTAATGTAATAAGTTTTGTTGGTGTAGAAATGGCTAATGACTTTGGTCTAGGTTTTTTTCGAGACTCTGAAAGAAAAAAATATTTTTTACTGAATATGTATATCTACCTATCTAATACTATTTTAATTGTTAATCAATGTGTTTTCTGTTTTCTTGGGTTATTTTTTGGTCAAATATATATTTAAATTCTTGCTTTTGCAAGTTTGATTAATTCAAACATATAAAAATAATGTGTATAAAAAAAATTCTTCCCTTACATTCATAGAGTTTTCAAAATCATTCGTAAATTTTTTTTTTAATTTCTTAGTCAAAGTTATCATTCTCAAAAATTAATAAAAAGCATGAAAATTTGCAGTTTAAAACTAAAATATGAAATATA
The DNA here is from genome assembly GCF_036588685.1 of Mytilus trossulus. Classification (NCBI taxonomy): domain Eukaryota; kingdom Metazoa; phylum Mollusca; class Bivalvia; order Mytilida; family Mytilidae; genus Mytilus; species Mytilus trossulus. The sequence continues at coordinate 87,844,048 of NC_086378.1, forward strand.
AAAAGATTGTAGACTTTAAGCTTACAACCCCTACAGTTTGTGATCTATTTGATATAGTACTTAAGTGTATCATTATGTTGAAATTGATCGTAACTCATTAAATTAAGAGATATTTACGTGTAAACTCTGGAGAACTATAAGATGGTAATTTATCACTAAATATGAGATCAGCATAAACAATGAGACATTCTGTAACCACAGCCTGGATCCCCACACCTTGTAAAGCTGCTGCTCCTCCACCGGATTCCAGTTCTTTAGACCTGCGCAATTAAATGACACAAATTCAACCTTGCCATTAAACAACATGAAGTCTTACTTTTTATTTTGTCAAGATTTACCATAAAAATGATTGAATTCAATGATTCAAACGCTAATTTTGTTTTTTTTAATTTGTTGTTTCATTCTATGTACATATAAATCAGTTCCAAACAGACAGTATTTCATGACTTTCTGCTATTTTAGTTATTACAATATAAATGTTGGTTTTCCCGTTTGAATGGTTTTACACTAGTAATTTTTGGGACCTTTATAGCTTGTTGTTTGGTGTCAGCCAAGGCTCCTTGTTGAGGGCCATACCTTGACCTATGTTGGTTTACTTTTATAAATTGTTACTTGGATTGAGAGTTGTCTCATTGGCACTCATACCACATCTTCCTATACCTTTAAACTTAATTATTGTTTGTAATCTATATCTGTTGGTAGAAATTAATATGACTGAATAGATAAGATAAGATAAGAATTTTATTAATCTAATCAAGAACCCATGAAGGGCATCATTTTACAACACAATATGATTGGAAAAAGCAAAACAGAAAACTAATACATACTATAACGTTATGAACAGGATCAGAGCCTAACACAACATGTGTTTTATATAACTATTATATTAAATATTATAACATATAATTTCTACTAGACATAAGCCAAGTAGCAACTAATTGATCAAATCAAATAAACAATTACCTGAGAAGATTGGGTGCCCATACTATGGCTAAATTTTTGGAATGCATGCCAGTATCACTACCATTTGTGGAAACTTTTGCTAAATGTCTCATTAAATATTCCAAAGTTCTATAAAAAAAAAGATAAATAAATGATTGTGTAAATATGAAATGATAAGGAAATAATATATGATTAGGACTAAATATACTATATAAGCATGACAGATGTCATATAATTTTTTTTTCTTCAAAGTGTTTTCAAAAGTTATTGCAGAGACAATTTCTAAGTATTACTTTCTGCTTCTTGCAGGTCTATGACTAAACATAGCTATTGCACAGGCCAGACTAAATTACCAATTTTCACTACTTTTAAAATGGTCTTCAAATCCTCAACAAGAAAAAGTCAAACAGTAATAATTGAAATTGACCTTCATTAAGTCACAGGAAACAGCATACTGTATGTAGATTAAAAGATTTTGTTTTAGCATTTTCAAGTTATTGCAAGAACACTATTTGACAGCCACATGTCAACCCAATATACACCCCAAAATTAATTACAGATATTTTCCTTTGGAAATCTGGTTAAAAACTGTTCAAAATTTTCTGCCAAGGCATCAGTTAATACTCTTTTCTCGAGAACAATATTGAGATCATCTTATAATTATTTCTATCATTTCTTTGATATATATATACAGAAACCAATCAAGGCTCCATGTTAAAGACCGTACCTTGACCTCTAATGGTTTACTTAACTAATTGTGATGGAGAGTTATCTCATTGCTCATACCATATCTTCTTATACCAATATAAATACCTGTAATGAGGGGGAGGTAACTGTTGTACAACATCATGGATCTTCCATAACTTATTATCTTCATCTCGAACTGCTTCCTGGAATTAAAATCCATTTAATGATGTTATCATCACTTAAATATAACTGCACAAAAACTAAGGGAAAGTTTCACAATATACAGCATCATGTTCTAACTAAAAATTAAATTAAACAGCTTATTATAAATGAAATTTGTGCTGTTTGAAACTTGATGATCTGACACGGGTTATGTTCTTCTCATATATGTTATGATGGTATGATACTAAACCCCTTACGGGAAGGATTGTGCCTGATGTTCATATGATGAAATCATAATCTTTCAGTCAGTTTAATTGAAGTCTGGAGCTGGCATGTCAGTTAACTGCTAGTAGTCTGTTGTTATTTATGTATTATTGTCATTTTGTTTATTTTCTTTGGTTACATCTTCTGACATCAGACTCGGACTTCTCTTGAACTGAGTTTTAATGTGCGTATTGTTATGCTTTTACTTTTCTACACTGGTTAGAGGTATAGGGGGAGGGTTGAGATCTCACAAACATGTTTAACCCCGCCGCATTTTTGCGCCTGTCCCAAGTCAGGAGCCTCTGGCCTTTGTTAGTCTTGTATTATTTAAATTTTTAGTTTCTTGTGTACAATTTGGAAATTAGTATGGCGTTCATTATCACTGAACTAGTATATATTTGTTTAGGTGCCAGCTGAAGGACGCCTCCGGGTGCGGGAATTTCTCGCTACATTGAAGACCTGTTGGTGACCTTCTGCTGTTGTGTTTTTTTATTTTGGTCGGGTTGTTGTCTCTTTGACACATTCCCCATTTCCATTCTCAATTTTATTGTTTTTGTTTATATTTTTACTACAACACATTTAGCTATAAGCCATCATTTATTCAAAGGGTTGAGTTGTGCTTGCTTTATAGTTTGGTACTGGGATAGTTGTTTGGTTATATGAATGATGTCTCTTGCATTTCATTTGATAAATTGAAGAGGAATGGACTTCAACATGGGATGTCGCTTCACTTATACATGAAGTCATTGCCTTATATTTTCTAGTATCAAGTCCTGTCCATGATCTTGAAAATATTAGGCAGTAAGATCAAAAGGAAAATATACAAATTGCTGATAAATTGCAATACTTTACATAACCTGAATTTGTTTTCTGTACTCTTCTGTTTTAAATTATCTCATTATAATGTAATAGAGATACTTACTGCAAATTTATCATAAAGCTGGTAGGTTAACAAAGGATTTGGTAATTCTCGAAAATACATCTTAAGTAGTGAACTAATACTGTGGATATCTTGTAAATAAATGTCTGCCCTTAAATCTGGAACTCTATCTTCATCAAATGCTAGTCTGAAAAATAAAAATAGTCATTCAGGGCTGCTGATCATTATGATTTGATTGATTGCAAATATGGAAATATCTCTAGTTTATTTATGGTGGTTATTTTGGGGCTACAATCTCATCAAATGAGTGCAAGTTAACAGATTACTTATTTATCACTATCATTCTAGGCAACATCAATTACTATGTTTTTACTCTAAATCTAATCAACAGCGTGAATAAAATTGAGAATGGAAATGGGTCTTCCATGCAGCAAGAAATCCCTCACCCGGAGGCCTCCTTCAGCTGGCCCCTAAACAAATATGTATACTAGTTCAGTGATAATGGACGTCATACTAAACTCCGTATAGAGTAAACCTTTCTAAGTCGCTTGAGATGGAAAATTATCACACTATCAAATATCAAGGCAAAAGTTAAGACAAATAGCTATAATTTCTTTTCTCAATTATCAATTAATGTTGTTGATTTCTTTTCATTCTAAATGTCTGATTGTGGCATCTAAGCTTTTTAGCATTTAACTAACTGACAATGATTTTATGGCCTTTAATAGACGACTATGCAGTATGGGTTTTTCTCATGTCGAAAGCCATACAACGATCTATAGTTGTAAATTTCTATGTCAATGGTCTCTAGTGAAGTGTTATCTCATTGGCAATCATACCAAGTCTTCTTATTTTCATAGTTTTTAGTGTTACCTTAGTTTCTGGATATTAGATGTGATACCAGAGAGTCTGTATATACCATCTACAATGCCATGCTCTTCTATAACTTCTGAACAACTTTTCAATACTAAAGGCACTAAAATATAAATAATAATATGTGAGTATCCTGTTATTCAATAAATATAAGACAAAAGCTAATCTAAATTAATTATTTTGAAATTATTCACAACATTTGTGATTTTACATCAATGTACAGATGCAGTGTGGTTGATGTCTAGTATTGAGTTTTGCTCAAACATTGCTTAAGCTTGTCTTAAACATGAACTGAGGTGTGATTTTTAGGTCAATGTTGCATGGCTTACTGTGCTTTTTAGATGAAGAACAGTTACAAAACCACTGCATCTTTGGTTTTAGTTTTGTCAAGACCATGAAAGGATTTTGTGTCATGAATTAATATTATCTCTTTGTGGGAAAATGCTTCTGTTAAGTTGGGGTAAACAATGAATGATGATAAAAAAAAATCCTACCAAATATGGTTCTTTGTATTTAAATATATATATTATCAATTTACCATCATGTCCAGAGTTCAGTAAATGTTCTCCAAGATCACAACCAAACACCCGTTCCTTGACAATCCCTGTCTGTTTCAACTGATTCCTGGCTGGCCTGGTAGTGAAAAACATTCGAAGGAAGGATAAGAACTTTCCATGTTTTCTGACCACTGCAATAGAAACATAGAAACATCCAGTAAGAAATTCTCAAATCAATATTTTAAATTAACAAAATCTTTACAGTTATTTGAAGATTTAATTTTAAATTTCAATCTTAGTACAGAATTTGGGAGGCATTTGATAAATGTAAAACATTTAAGAATAAGATTTTCCATCTGCCTTTATTTAAATACTTGTCAATTATCAAAATATCTAAACATGATTTTGATTCACTGTAAGGTAAAATCTTTGTTCTAGTACTTCCAGGCATATGCCCCCTTCTGCAAGAAAAACCTCTTCTGCTACCTAAATATTACTAGAATAATCTAAAAGGGATCCATGCTTGTTGCAGTCATGTAAAAATGTTATTCAAGCTATTACTAATGTCTATATTTACTTTTTTTAATGTTCTAGGGAATATTTAATACTTAATATTTCATGCAAAAGTTAATCGACCTTAAATCTAACATGACATTACACTAGTTTGAACACATCAAAAAGACTTTATTTATCAGTTTATTGGATGCAGTTAGTCATACTGATACATCAAACTATCATGATTCACATGTGATCAATACAGTCATTCAGATTTAATAAACAATCAATCATACAGTGCACCAAAACACATTAGAATCAAATAGCCTGCACATTAGTTAAATACAACAGCTTGACTAACATAGTAATTTATACAGATGCCAATATTTCCAATTAAGATTATTTAAAAATGTCATCTTCAAGAATATCAATTTTATTTTTATGAATTTGGACATTGCACATAATATTGACCCTCACTGACATATACCCAATATCTCCTTTTTTCAATTTATTTTTTACATAACAAATTGTAACTGTTCACAGAATTCAAGAAAAGAAAAGTAAAAATTATGCAATTGACTACTTTTCATACTTGATCTTCAAATAAAACTAATCATTTTTGAAAATAATAAGCCAAATCTATCCTCTAGATCGCAATATAATGAACAGAGAGACAAAAAAAACTGAAATGCAGAAAACTCCCTCCCCTTCATCCCCCTTAAAAGTATAATACAACTCCTTTGTATTTCACTTGAAGACAACTCAACCTACTCACACAAAAATCACAGAAACAAGAGTATTGTATATATATACTTTAAATATTTTAGAATAACACAGTTTAGTTCATACTGTAATCAACACACAATCAGACAATTTATATGTTAGTTATCAAACCATGCATACAGGGTCGCCTACTATTGAGTGGGATTCTGTTCTCTACTGATGATGGAACTTTGTCTCCTATCAACTCAACACATTCACTCGGAAAAAATCCAACCTAAAAAAATATAAAACTGATTTTTTTCAACGTTTACAGATTTATAAATGTATTTTCAACTTTAATAAGTGTCATATTTTGTTTAAAATTGCAAATGTATATGACGCGAGTTGGTATTGTCCTAGTTTAAGTAATGACCTCTTGTAGCCAACAGGTATGGACAAAAGATCATTATATGACTTTCAAATGTTTGTTTTGATCCTTTTGATTGATAGATTCCATTCTCATCTTATTCATATTAAATACTTTCTCATTCAAAACTATTTACAATATGTTTAATTTATCTATAAAAACATTAAAAATGAAATTTACAACAAACATCAAAATTAAAATATTACCTCAAATCCCCTTTTTCCTCTCCACCATATTGTATCCTCAGTAGCAGGCATGTCTATCACAGATACTATATCTCCAACCTAAATACAGGAGAAACATTTAATGGAGCACTTTGATATTTTGATCAGTTTGATATTCATAAACTTACAGTCTACATCTGGTTGAGTAAGAACTTTTTATTTTCAGCTACCCAGTGCTGGAAGGGTCAATATTTGCACATGTCTCTGCCTTCTTTTTTTCCACACAAGAAGAAAACTCATATTTTGTCCTACTTGACAAGTATTATTATTAGCCTGCTACTATAAAACATTTCAATATTTCTTTTTATACATAAGCATTGTAGATAAACAACTTTAAAATAGTCCACTGAGCTGTTGAAATGTTAATGACATTGCACTTTATCGATCCTCATTGTAAATATTTGTACCTATAAGATTCGTCAAGAGAGCTTCTGGTACTTTTAGTGATCATTTGTCAAGTGTGTATAAATACATTTTTCTATGAAGGGTCATAACAACATATTTACCTCTAGAGAGATTTCATCCACAGCCTGTGCAGTATATCTCTTTACAGAATGTGCTGCAGCTATTGCTGGAGTATTTATTCCAGAGTCATCTATGGCAAGAAGTCTGTTACCACGGTTATCCAACTACCAACAGAAAATAACATAGCTAACTAATTCAGACTAACAGATAGAAACAGATATTCATGACTATGTCGATGCCTTTAGTGATTACACATGACGATGTAATCCCATGTTATTTCATAAATTACTTTAAATTCAAAATATTTTTGCGACATTTTTAGCATTATAAATATTATGACAAGACAAGTTTTGCAAAACTAATTGCCTATTTATTATCATTATTCCTCAATAACTTTTTTTTTTATCAAATTGCAGCTGTATGACCATCTATCCTCAATCCTTTTCTTGTATTAAAACTATTGTTAAATTGATATTGAACTCACCTCAAACCAGTTCAGAATGGTACCACAATTTAACATACTATTGGCAATGTTAGAAAATCTCTGTAAGTAGCTACTCAGTTCTGTCTCCATCTCCTGAAACAGTCAAATAAATATATTGTGACAACATGTTAATGGGAAAAGGTTGCAAACTATTTTTATATTTTTAGTAAGAATAAAAAGTTTAAGTGGACATTTTATTTTCTCTCAAAATTCATAAGTCATATTACTTAAAAGTGTGGTCATGTACACGTGGTTACAACATCTGGCATTTTCAAATTTAAATTTTTGTTAAAAATAGAGGTTGGGTGTAAACAGGGTATACAAATGTTGTATGAATATTGGGGGGAGAAATTACATTGAAGAATCGGATATGAAGATGATCCCTATCTTGTTCTTGACAGATCTTTAATGTGCAACAGTACTCAAGAAGAAATATCATCCATTCAACCCATATAATTCTGATTTCAAGTCTGTCAGTCTTGCTCTGCCACTTACATGCCACATGCTTAGCAGAGATAGAGTAAATACAAATTTTAAAGTCTTTGGTTTCTATTGACCAGGGTTCAATCTCACATCCTCTCTCAATGCTTAAAACTATGTGCTTAGCTGCTCACTGTTGAAGGCCATACAGTGACCTATAGGTGTTAATTTCTGTGTCATTTGGTCTCTTGTGAAGAGCTGTCTCATTGGCAATCCTACCACATCTTCTTTTTTATATATACAATGCCAACTTGCCTCATATGTTCTCGATCCTTCCTCCTGCTGACTGAGGTCAACAAGCTGACTAAACTTCCTATCAAATATACATTTATGTAACTGTCTGTCCAGCAGACGAAAGTTTTTATAGGTACGACGGACATTCCAAGACGTCTGGTTAGAGTATACTTTGATAAGAAAGGTTCTCTCCATATAATCTTCACCATTGTGTCGATAGTTCTCCTGTTCCTCATCACATAAACACACCTGCAAAAAAATAAAGAATACAATAGACAACTTTCGAGTTCAATGCATTTCAGTAAAAATATTTTGATTTAAAAAATGTTTATATTGATTTTGAATATATGTAATCAGATTTTTTAACTTGAAACATATATCAAATTAGAATCATTACTGAAATTTCAAATGCAATTATTAGGATATATTATTACCTTTGGTTTTTATTTTAAAATTGTTTTAAATGTGATGCACTAATAGGGATCAATTCTATGATAACTTTTCTCTGAAGCTTAATCACTCAGAAATATGGGGGCTTTCATATCAGAATAATTAAATATGTATTAAGACAATGACATTTAGATATAGTATTGATCTCAAATAATGAAGTAATTCATTTTTCTAATCAAACAATAAAAGGATTGCAAAACATTTATCAGAACATTTAGAAATTAAATTCTACAAATAACAGATAATTCCCTAACCCAATTAATACCTTACTCAGAATTTTTAGATAACATACATCAAAGAATATTCATAAAAATTGCATTAATAATAGAGAGTAAGTTCGTATTTGGAAACAAGCTTCAATCAGCTTTAGCCTAATTGTCTCAATCAAATCCTATGATTGATTATCGCTATTTTCTGAAAAAAAATCTTTGATATTTTTTTGTGATAATTTTTCACATTATGCTTCTTGAGAGAAAACATATTGAACAATGCATAAAGAAAAAGAATTTGGGTAGGATAAAGAGCAGAAATCTTAAATTTAAAAAGAGTGGGTGTGGAAAGGGAAAGCATTTTTTTCCCTTTTGCACAGCTATCTGCCTATGAGTTGTTCCCAAGGTTCCAAAAAATGCAGAAATCTCTATACACAGATGTTTTGGTTAAAAAAAACATAATTTGGCATAAATTTAAAAAGTGTACATTGTAATAAATATGTGTATGAGTTTAAAGTTGATGTGACCCAAACTTCATGGTAAATAACATTTATTTACAATGTTAAGTGAAGCCCTAAATCTTGGTCAAATCCTTATGTAGCATATATTTAAAATAAAATTAAGAGATAACTGTATTGTATTTGAAGCTTTGAGGACGTCCACCGGTAGTTTTACTGTCACAAATCTAGTTTACCTGGCGACGCGTAGCAATGTTTAAACATAAACACTGGGCGTTTTTTTGCTACTATGCTGCTTCAAATGTAATAAAATTTGATAAAAAGAAGAATTTTAGATGCATCATGTGAGTATTTGGCTTATTATTGTAGAAATTACATGTCAATACATTCAGCAATTCAAAATTTTGGCTTCTTTAGTTACAGACAAGGAGATAGAGAATTTTAGGCTTACTGTCATCCAATCAGAACCATTGATACAAAATAATTGCATTAGAATGCTTGGTTGAGTGCAGAGGTGAAACCATGAGCAGTTTGGACCCAATATCTTAGCTTGACACTGTCTGAATTTGGATTCTGATCAACTTTTTTTAAGAGATAAATAGTACTATACCAACCCAAAATATTGTTTGCGGTCGTATAAAAAGTTCATACAACAATTTTAAGAAGTAGATATGACCCAAACTTCATAATAAAATAACTTTTCAGTTTAACATGATTGAGAACTGACTTTCAGATGAAATGAAGCATGGCTGGAAAACAATATGCCCAACTTCTAGCCTTGTGGGCACATATGAATAATGAATTATCAATTTTCAAAAACAAATCTAGTATTTAGAAAGAGCTGAAAATTGTTGTTTGAAATATCCTACCTTAATTTTGCCAAGCTCAACAAAATCATAATGGAAATGTGCACATTCTTGAAGCTTAGGAAATCTGGAAGTTACATCAAATGTGCTAAAACAGAAATGTTTCATTGTTAACATAAAAGTTATATTAGATAATGACTACATTGATATATATTTATATAAAATCACATTAAAATTCACGTTTTAAAGAGGTTATATAGTTACATAACATTAAAATGATAATAATCAATACTGTAAACTAGAAGTCATGGTTCAAATAGCTTTACTAATATAGATCAACTAGATCTTTCACATAATTAGCATACAAGTTTACTTTTATAAAATATTGTACTTGACAAAAAATACCACAACTTCATTTCAAATATTTGTAAGAATAAATTTCAATTTTAAATGAAATCCTATGCTCCCCTTAAACTACCCTGGCATAAAGGACCAATTGCAATTCATGTAACACATGGATCTTTATTCCCTTATTGGTCACTTTTTTTACGTAGTTTATTCAATCCTCAGAATGGTCAAAACTTTTCACAGTAAATTGCTCACTTAAGAAAAGAGTTTTATATAACATTGACAACCTAGAACATTTGTTACATGGTACCAATCCCAGACATTGATTGTTCTGAGGTCAGTATATAGAGCATGCTAACTTACTCCTGGGAAATCATCCTAACACCATAAATATTAAGATCAATGATAAGATATTGTCAGCCATTTACAGAGGTTAAGTCATAATCAAACTTTTTATAGTAGTATCCATATTCAAAGCAAATGGATTTTCCTAAGGAAGTATGTACAGATTGTTTTGTTTTTTTTGGAACCATGTAAGCTTTGAAAACCTATGCTAAAACAATATTGTATTTTACTGCTTTTCAGGAATTATTATGTATCAGGATTATGAAGTCTCTTTCAGATCCTAGCAATTCCAGGTTCAACACTCTCCACAATTTATTGTAGTCCAGGGACTTTAATCTCACATTAGGTGGTAGAAATATTGGAAATCTTTAACAACTATGCTATAAACCAGACAACCTAATTAATATCTTTTTCTTGTAGACTTTTAATATTGGATTTTATTAATCAAGTTAATCAGGGAAATTTGAATACTAGTAGTCATTAAACTAGTTACAGTAACCTCCTGTTTCAACAAATCAATTTGCATGTCCTAAGTCAGATATCTCATGACGTGACAGGATGTCTTGTGATGGTGAGATTTGTAAGATTAAAACTTTCTCTTGTTAAAACTATGGTTGATTCTGAGTTTTCTCATTGTTTTAAAAATAACCTGTGGGTGTCTTAATTTTGGCCTGTGTGATTGAGTCCTAATTTTGGCCTGTGTGATTGAGTCCTAATTTTGGCCTGTGTGATTAAATAAGATCCCTACCTAGAAAGTCTCCTGACTTTCATCATTGATGATCTATGTGAATCCAGACTACTGTTGTCTGAACTGTCATACAACTGTAAGATACCACCATGCTGTAAAAATATAAACAATATATTCAATAACTGTAGTGTATTCACCAAGTTTGCATTATTTACTCATTTTATGAGTATTAATTGTTCATGTCCTGAAGACACATGAAATATTTGCCACTGGATATAACACAATCATTTTTCAAATTTCAGCATGATTTGACATCATATTTCATTCATCTTCTCCTCTGTAATATCCAATGGTTTTTTTTTACAAACATATACAAGTAACATCTTTTACTTAAAAATATCAAATTCAGACAACAAAATGGCACTAACTTATATATAGATTAACTATGGTTTAAAACCTAGGGGGAGTTTCTTGGCTACAATCTTATTGAAGGGTGCAAGCCCTGATACTACCAAAGATAGTCAGCTTATAGCTTTTGATCTTTAATAACCAGTGGCGGATCCAGGGGGGGGGGGGGGGGGGTTCCGGGGTTGGAACCCCTTTTTTTTGGCCAATCAATGCATTTGAATGGGAGCATATAGTTGGAACCCCACTTTACTCTGGGTTGGGAACCCCCCTTTTTAAAATGGCTGGATCAGCCACTGATAACAATGATGGTAGAATTTACAAATTAGTCAGATATACCATTCTTCAAAATTTATGGAATTGCTGAGTTTTACATTGTATTATCAAAGTCAATAACGTTTACTTAATTTTTTTTCTAAAGTTATACATGAATGTAAGCTTCATTAACCATTATGTCATGTGAAAAGTCATAAATATACAAGATAAAGGCAACAATAAAATATTACTACTGGTACCTTGTTGTAGTAAACTGTTCCCGTTCCTTCAGATCTAATGGTTGCTGTACTACTCTTTCTGTATGGTTCATCATCTTCATCAACTCTTACATTTCTGTAAATAAAATGGTAGACTATATAAACACTATATAAACAGTCAGAGGAAATGATTGTCAGTGTTCTATCTCTGCTGGCCAGTACATTTCTGTATATAAAATGGTACACTATGTAAACAGTCAGAGGATATGTTTGTCAGTGTTCTATCTCTGCTGGCCATAAGACAAACCTGAACTTTGGCACCTAGGTCAACTGTGCTTACTCATTTTCTAGGATTCTATAGAACATTTGTTTGCATCATCAGTGTTAATATAAACCTCAATTATTTCATATTCCAGTTTTTTTCCTAACAGTTTCAATATGATTTACTCTGATGATGTTAACTCATTTTCTATAGAACTTTCTTAAATTTGGAAAATTGCTGGAAACCAAAAAAGGTATAGCTGTGATTTGTCCATCTGGATTTATCTTGAAATCGATTGGGTAAGAAATCCTAAGACTCACTGTGTCACAGTCAAAGAGTACCTACAAGCTTTGTTCTATACTCATTAGATGAAAATTCCCCCCAAGAAATTCGAAATTTAAATAAAATTACTCCCACTATCTTAAAACATTCTATGTGCTTTGAAATCTGACATTTTACATTACTTGCTTCAAAAGACAATTTGTGTGAACATAAAATGTACTTCTAACTTTAAATTATCACCTGCCTCTACTTGTGCACAACAAACGTTTATTGACATGCATATTTTACACTAGATTAAACATACAACTTTAAATGAAGCTTTATAACAAAGAGAGTGGTGTATAATAATTCACACATCAAAACTTTAAGACACATTTGAAGGTCTATATACAAACAGTCAAAATGCAAGTTTAATGCTTTGTAAAAGGGAAAATATATGTCTTATAAATTACTTTGCCATGGGTATAAGAATAACAAATTATCATGTAAAGGACAATGCAAAGATCAGACAACAAAACCAAGACAAAACAGGAAAACAAAAAATATGTGAAAAGAAATCTTCCAATTGCAAACAACTACATTTATTAAGTGTTTATAAGTTTTTAGATGTAACTCTAAAGACACAATAAAACTAACAGAAAATAACATTAATCTTTCTTGCGAAATAGAAATTATCCCTGCATGAAGCCTTTCCAAAGTGACTGTCAAAACTTTTTATCAATCTTTCTCCCACCCTTTCCAATTTCATAGCTTGTGTTCTGACCATAAAACTTTGTTTTGGAAAACTAGCAGTCCTATCTGTCCTGACCACCAAATATCGGGCAGGTCTGTAAATTTAGAGTGTAATGGTGGTTCTGGTGTCCAATTCAAAGTTAGTGGTGGTTTCATTCTTTTTTATGCTTTCTGGTATTTATTATACCTCTAATCAGAATTAATATCTACAGCTTATATCCAACAAAATAATATTGGCTAAATATGATTTATACTTTATACGCAAAAATTAAACTACAAAACAGGACCATCAAATGTTAACTGGCACAGCCAGATTTGTAGTCGTGGTGGCCTAAACACGGGGGGGGGGTCTCAACATGGGATTTTGGGTACAGGTGTGCAGCTGGGATTTTAAAAACACCCCCCATTCATATATTGAATAATTGTGAAATCCCTACCTAAACATATACCGGTATTTCACAGCGAAATCATAACCCATTCATATATTTATCACCCATTGATATATCACAATCGGTCAATTACTACCTATTGATATATTTCCTCTGTAAAATTGCACCCCATTGATATATTTGACGGATCAAAAAAGAGACCCATTCCAGCGGCACATATGTATATACCTTTATATAGGAAGAGACCCCCCCTTGGGCCTGAATGACCACTAAAGGATAAAAAGGTTTGGATAACTCTGGTTATACCTTCATATAGTTCAAGACAAGAACAATGGTATTAGAACTGTTTAACAATAAGAACAGACCTTATGCTCTGTGAAGACTGTAAAACATTTAAACTCCAGATAATCACAATATTTCATTACTGGTCTATTTACGGTAAACAACATGTTTACCTGTTGTTTATCATGTATTACACAGAAAACAATAAATCAGTAAAAAAAGGTTGGATTTACTCAAAATTACATTTTATCCTCAGAGCACAGCTTGACAGCCATACATAGCTTTAAAATATATGTAGATGTACACAGATAAATGGTAAATCAACCCTGACATACACTGAATAACCACTTACTGGTATTTTGTACAAGTAATTACGATAAAATCGGATGTGAAACTTCATGTGTATTAAATTTAAAGGTCGTGACCATTTGTCACATTTCAGATATAACTAGATTCCATACTTATTTCTGATGAGTTTTGTATTGATATAATATCACATGTCATATTTAATTGGAGATTAACCCTTTACTTCAATTGTTTAGAGAGTATAGGTGACACTTATAACAATTTAATCTAAAGAATCAAGTGGTCCTTTTGGAGGAAAAAAACTTACAAGTGTTGTCATTATGTAAATCTTAAACAAAGTAGAAAGTTTCATTTCGAAGACTGTAGAATATGAAAGGGAAGTTATGTCATTGAATTCTTTTGACCTAGTCTTTGCACGCAATGTAGGTAACTTTAACCATGTCAGTTAAAGATGCAAGTGTTTTAAATTAATGATTACAATATCTTTTGCATGCTGATATCTCAGATATGTATGGTATCAGTATATCATACTCTTCATTGTAGATATTTCAACATGCGTTTACATGGTCCTGGATAATTCAATCCCATTTTCAAAATATCAAGGTTTTTACTATCCAACACAAATAAAAATAGAAAGTTACACACACTAGGAAAACCACTCAAAAGGATAGAATTTCAGAATATTAGTTCTACGATTTCAAATAAGTCAAATTGTGAAAAAATGAAAAACAATTGCCTTCAATATTTAAATAAGAAACACATTAGTGAATCAACATTTTCACTCCTAGATCCAACTAGTATTAGTCCATGCTATTAGTACAAAAAGTATCTGTATCACAAAACTCCTACTGGATAGATTGCTTCTGCTTTTTAATACCACAGCATAAATAATAAACCTAAGCATGCTAAAATATGACCTAAGGCATAATTGACATTGCCATTCTAAAATTTATTTCCGATTTAATTTAATTTCATGCTGTTAGTACAACTGGATGCCTCACACCAGAGTACTACCTGAGGTCAATCAAGGTCATTCTGCGAGGCTGTAAGCATGGATGCTTACGGGGCATCTGAGGGGTGCTGTATATATTCTGGACATCAAACATAGTTAACATGGCTGACTACATTCATCCTCTTGAGTTATTATCATATCTGCTGGCATAAAAGAATTAATAAGCATGTTAAACTAAATCAAATTCAAATCAAGGTATCAAAATACTGTTAGGTGTTATCAAACTAAATAGACATTAAATTGTTATTTCAAGCTGTATAGTAAAATAAAAACACAGCATAAGCAGCAGCATACTAAACTGTGAATAACTTATTTATGGGGAAGCCATATAAGTAATATGTGGTACTTTATTGAAGTATGTTACAAGCTTGAATCCTTACAAGGTTTTAAAAATGCATCAAAATATCATTACTATATTAGGCAACAAATATCTTGGTTTTAGTTCAATAAGTTTCAAAAGACAAAAAAGGTGTTATTGTTCTAAAATTCAATTCAATTATCTTACTGAGCAAGTAGGCCAAAGAGTTTTAAGGAACCAAAAGAATTGAAGGGCTGTGCTTAGGAGTCAAAAGAATTGTAAGCAGAGTTTTAAGCACAGAAAGTGCTAGGCCTAGGATGCAGAGTTGTAAACTCCAAATGAGGGAAGGTCTCAAAGATGTTGAGACAAGAGAACTATTCTGTTCATTACAGTTTTCTCCACAGTCCATTGACCCCCTTTATGACCACACACAATTATGAGATTCTCATTAATCATTATACAATGTGTAGATCTGTCCAAATGCCTTCCTGTAAAACTTCACTTCCTGCAGTCTAACCAAAGATAACAAATCACATAATGTTTAATACTATGCTGATAAAATGTCAAATTATGTGGTAAATGTTAAAACCTATAACACTGTAACAAAGTAAACATGCTATCAGCCCGTTTATCAAAGACAAGATGCAAACATATGGGGTAATCTGAAAACATCAGAAATCTTTAAACTTCGATATCTGATGGTAAAAGACTCATAACTTTTTTTCAGACCAGTAATTTTACAGGATCTTAATTTCAGCACGCAAATTCCATTGTCTTGCAACAGTCAATAAAAGAAAAATGTGATGATGGGGTACAGATGCCCCTGCTTGTAAATATACTGCAAAGCCAGCAGTTTTTCCATTTATAAAGGACCATAACTCGACTGATTAAAGTGAAGCTATTTGATGTGTATTTGGTGGAAATAAGCATTGTGTACAAGATTATAACATTTGGTTGAGGTTAACTGAAGTTTAGAGAATGGAAACCAATTTTGGGATGTACAGACAGACAAGGGAAAACCTAAATACTCCCTAACAGCCTAGAGGTTGGGGCATAACAAAACTCTACACATATACCAAAGACTGACTGGTTGAGTAATACAAACACCCATAAACAGGGGTTTAGCAAAGATGCTCTTGAATGGCAGACATTTCAGAGCTTGTCTCATGGTATATTTTCTTGTCTGTTAATAGTAAAAACACCCTATGGTGACCTATAGATGTTCATTGTCTAAAACGTGTGTCATAAGGTTGCTGTTTATTATAGTATTTACATTAATTTACATTCAATGTAAACTAATAACAAGAGAGAAAGTGTTTAGTATCAATGTCCTTTAAACCATTCACATGGACATGATGATGTTGTATTGATAAAAGTATTGTAGAAATGATATTTACAAATCTGTCATCTAAGATCATCTAACATAAGGAAGGAGTAGAGATAAGTGATCTAGTGTTGTTTCATGACAAGTTTCTTGTTCTAGTGTCATGATTGATATAGAAATTAATTAGGCAGACACCACTTTGATACCTTACTTCATAGATCTCATGTGTCAAAACATAGTACTGTAGGCAAAAAGTAAAATAACAAAAATACTTAACTACAAGGAAAATTCAAATTGAAAAGTCTTTATCAAATAGCAACCTAATGAAAAGCTTAAACACATCAACGAAATGGAAAACAACTGTCATATGGCAAAGCATTTTTTAACAATTTAACATAAACATGTAGCAAATTGAAAAAAAAAACCAACATCAAAAACCAAACTATACTGAACTGAGAACTATAACTAGACTTTTACTTTACTTATCATTCTATTTATATAAGTGCAACATATTTCTGCAAAAACCCATTATAAAATAAACATTATACTCTAATTTGTTTAGTTTTACCATAATTTTTTGCTTAGATTAGAAAAAGAAATAAGGCTCAACTTAAACAAAATTATAAATTCTCTTCCAGTAGTAATTGGTGAAATCATACATCATTCTGATGTGAAATTATATACTGAAAAGTCGTTGGCATATATTAAGCAAATTATGTCAGCAATTTGAAATATGTTAACATTGTAATTAGTTATATAATAATATCATTAACATACCCATTTATTATCATTGTGTATATACATCCAACACGGCTCTCCTTACACTGAATCAATACATCAAGTCATTGAAAATAAATATAAATACTGCATTATCTGTATCATAACATGTAACACATTTTGTGTATTTATTTCCTATAAACATAGTATCCTCGTTCACCCTAAACATGATTCATATGTGTGTAAGCTGGTGCACTATGATCCCGGTCAGGACAATAACATAATCTTCCGGTACTCCATGCCGTAAAATTATTAATAATACATTAAACCATCAACACAATGCAAATCGAGGTATTAAAAACAATAAATACAACACCACAGATTCTGTTTTATTAGACGTACAGGTAAACATGCATTCTGACCTGTCACGGTATTACCTCCCCTGGGGGCCTAAACGTCCCTTGTAAAACACTCATCCAATCATCACTTTATTAAATAATCAGCTTTTCACATAATTATTGATCAGTCTAGTAAAACACACAGATTGTGCTGACTAAAAATATTTTCTTCAAACCTAAGTCACTGTGAACAATATGAATAATATCACACTTTGCTAATCACTATACCACTTATTTGGTCTGGTTTATAATGCCAAAAGGATAATTCACACAATGTAGTAGCCACAGAAGTCTCCTTATATGCTCCAATGATAATTAAAATAATCAAATCATTAATATATCAAAAAAGTTCCACAAATATTTGTGTCTGATCGATTGTCATGTATCATCACTGTACCTAAGGCCAAACCGTACCAAAACATTAAATAGAACCTGTTGTAAAAACTCTATACATATTATTAAGGTTAATTATTTAAGTCAAGTCCTATTAACTTTTAACTATGTAAAAGCAGCTTTAATTTAATCCAATTATTAAATAAGTAACTCTGTATGTGTCAAGTCGCTCAACCAAAGCCTGGTTTTTGTGAATTAATTTAAACTACATTAGATAATAACTGACCCTGTGTCAGGTGTGTATTGTTTAGAAGGTGTATAATAATATCAACGACATATACCCTCAAACCAAATATAGACAGTAATATCTAAATAAATCAAAGACGTCTTTATTCAATAAGTGTTTTATATTCAATAAGTGAATAACATATGTAATACATGTATCTAAATAAATCTAAGACATCTTTATTCCAATAAGAGAATATCATATATCGTGTAGTAAACATTGAATTAACATCAGAAAATGACTATTAGCAATCACTCCAGCATTGGCTTCCTTAACTAAGGCCAGGGTAACAAAAACATTGATTATATTTACACCATGGAATAAGTAAGGGCCATATAATTCATTCAAAATTTTGTTGAAACTCACTATGGCATTTTATGGCATGTTATAGTAAGGGCATATACTGAAAATGCATACAAAATAAAACAAAACTCAAACAGCAATTTGAAGAAAGTGAAGCAGATGATAATGAAGTATTTAATATGCCTTTATGAATTTAATCATAGATTGAACTCAATTTACAGTACTTTTCATAGCCTCATCCACAGGAATATATACTTGAAAATCCCAAAGAGTGTCTGACATGGAATCACCTAATGGCAAAACTTTCTGCTAACATAATAGACAACTTTCGAGTTCCTTGCTAATCCGTCAAAACTTGGTTTTAGTAAACATCATTGATGCGTTCCTTTGTTGAGCAATTGGTGGAAAAAATGATAATTCTATATTGCATGAATAATTTTCAGCAAATAAAATTCTTATAATTGATATTCAGCACTGCTATCATAAGGGAATTGTGATTTAAGGTACCTACGGAACAAATATTATTTCAAGTTTATCCTACACAATGACGATCACTAAGATGCTTGATGAACGTAAATAGTGCAGGAAATAAAGGCGCGCATAATTGACGATTTTTTTTCCGGTAAAGGATAAACTCGAAAGTGGTCTATTCAAGAAAATACAAATTATGCAAACAAGTACAATGTACAACCAAATGAGGAAACATGATTTAAGTGACAGAAATTTTTAAACCAGATAAAACTGGCAAGAATTAGAATTAGAATATTCATATTCAATATTTATTTATCAATTACTTCATTTCATTGATTGTTTTTCAGTTGAAATAATGATTCTTATCGGTCGTCCCACGGTCTGTATCACTCTGTTCAGCTCTTAATATTATTCCATATCATGTCTTTGTGACGTCAAAATACGTTGACCCGGCCTTAATAACTTTGACCCGGACATATCAGCGACGTCATAATGTTTGACCCGACGTTAATAACTTTGACCCGAACTTATCAAGTCATCATTTGTGTGCTGGTGAAACAAAGAAAACACTTCTGAAACAAGCAAATATAGCCCGATAAATCGATTATCAGATTATCTGCATAATGATATTGTAAAATATCAGCTGCTTGGCATTATATGAAGGCTTTTTGATCTTGTTCGCTACGCTCACTCGACAAAAAGCTTCATATTATGTCTCGCAGCTGATATTTTAAGATATCAACATGCAGATAACCTGATAATCGGTACATATCATATGTTCAATTATATCGCGAGTAGAAAAATAGGATATTTCCTTTTTTAACTACATCAAGAATATTTGAAAATAGCTAAATTAAATCGCCACTAAATGTCCTAGTACGAACTTAATGCGATATAAAGTATCTGCGAAAAATAAGTTGCTTTACAGTATTACCACAATTAGAATAAAAACATGAAAGTTTGTAAATTACGAAATTGATTACTTAATAATATCTGAACCTTGTATGTTGATATTCATTAAGAAAAACCAAATAGAACACATAACATAAGAATTCCATTATATATTATTGCTATCATTCATTCAAATTAGAAGTGTAACTAATTATTGGAATTATCCATTTTTTTCACTTTGCTAACCCTGAATTGATCCCTGTATAGATTCTACAGATAATATATGACTAATCTGGACAGGTTGTTGCCACTTATGTTTAATTAAACAAAATGTCAATTGCTTTACACAGAGTTAAACAGGTACATTTCAACAGTGTGACATAGAATAAATTTAGGAAATAATGATCCAGGTTGACACAAAGGTTTACTAGTCATTAACATTAAAGAGAGGGAGAGGAATCTCACAGGGCCATTCTAGTCATTAAAGTTTCAGCAACAATAAAATTGAGAATGGAAATGGGGAATGTGTCAAAGAGACAACAACCCGACCAAATAAAAAACAAAAAACAACAGCAGAAGGTCACCAACAGGTCTTCAATGTAGCGAGAAATTCCAGCACCCGGAGGCTTCCTTCAGCTGGCCCCTAAACAAATATATACTAGTTCAGTGATAATGAACGCCATACTAAATTCCAAATTGTACACAAGAAACTAATATAAAAATAATACAAGACTAACAAAGGCCAGAGGCTCCTGACTTGGGACAGGCACAAAAATGCGGCGGGGTTAAACATGTTTGTGAGATCTCAACCCTCCCCCTATACCTCTAACCAATGTAGAAAAATAAACGCATAACAATACGCACATTAAAATTCAGTTCAAGAGAAGTCCGAGTCTGATGTCAGAAGATGTAACCAAAGAAAATAAACAAAATGACAATAATACATAAATAACGACAGACTACTAGCTGTTAACTGACATGCCAGCTCCAGACTTCAATTAAACTGACTGAAAGATTATGATTTCATCATATGAACATCAGGCACAATCCTTCCCGTTAGGGGTTTAGTATCATACCATCATAACATATATGAGAAGAACATAACCCGTGTCATGCCAACAACTGTTTTTAGAATAAATGTCTTTAGTTCCGACACAAAGACCTTATCAGTGACTCAATATTAACGCCAAAATATGCAATCTTTAATGACTTGACAACAGTATCGTAATTATATCCCTTCTTAATCAGTCTATTTAAAGGTTTTGTGAGTTTCTGAGGTGAATACCGACACCTTTGTGCTTTATAAAGAATATTTCCATAAAAAATTGGATGTGAAATACCTGAACGTATAAAAAGTCTGCATGTTGAGCTATATTTACGAATGATGTCTTTATAACAAGTAAAATTTAACCAAAGGTATTGTTGAGGGTACATAAAGAAAATGTCCCCAGATTCCACAGTCCTTTTACCAACTGAAACTCTGTGGGTTTTTTACTCACAGTATGCATGGTATGTATTTAGCAAGGTATCAAAACCAAAGTAAGCCTGTTGAAGAGTGATCAGGGGGTATAGAAAAATACAAGGTTACAAAACATCTAGACAGGGGTGAGAAATATACATAATACTAGTATACATAATAGAAACAGGAACCATTTTTATTGATACAAATTAATAGCATTCCAAACTATGGAGATTTTTCAAGATGATGATCTCTTGATAAATGTTTCCAACAATTTTCTGTGATAACAATGAAACACAAGATCAACAGGAACCCCTCCCTAAGATTGCAGAATGATTTCAACAAAAATTTTGTCTTGACACATATAAATTAGCTCCTGAAATTCTACATTGACCAAAGTCCTCGCTATTGACCAGCCATGTGACCTTAAGCTATGGACCAGCCATGTGACCTTAAGCTATGGACCAGCCATGTGACCTTAAGCCATGGACCAGCAATGTGACCTTACAGCATGGACCAGCCATGTGACCTTAAGCTATGGACCAGCCATGTGACCTTTAAGCTATAGACCAGTAATGTGACCTTACAGCATGGACCTGCCATGTGACCTTAAGCTATGGACCAGCCATGTGACCTTTAAGGTATAGACCAGTAATGTGACCTTACAGCATGGACCTGCCATGTGACCTTAAGCTATGGACCAGCCATGTGACCTTACAGCATGGACATGCCAGATGTCTGAGAATCTCAAACCTTTAGTAAGACAATAACATGAAACACAGCTGTTGATTGCTTGGCAATCTTCCTATCGGCTAACAAGTTTACAACAATTACTGACGATTCACATAAACAATATCATCTTTCTTCTAAATTACTCCACAATATATTAAAGAAACAGAAATTTATGGTTTTTGAGTATTTGGACTATTTATTAAATAGTTTGAAGCAACTTAATACATGTATCCCACATCATTCAGTTATGCTCTGTAAGAAAAGTAATGGTTCTGAATACATAAAACTTCATGTTTCATTGGAGGTCAACATGTTCCCATGTACTTCAGCTTCAAGAGCATTGCATTTCTACACTAATTGGCCTGGAATTCATCATTTTTAAGTAAGATCACATGAAACAAGATTTAATTATCTTCCCCCTTATATATGCAACCTTTAAAGGGTGCATGCTAAATTGTATTAGTCCGTTGATGTTTCATCAAGATTTTGTTTTATTTCTAAAAATTTAAAAATATAAAATAAAAGTAGCCTTCTCCATAGTTATTGATAGTTGATATTTATACTTGACAATAACTTGATGTTACTACTCAAAACGTTAACCACACATTTATTTACATGATCTGAATTCACAAGTTACATTCATGTACTGAATTTTTCGCTACATTGAAGACCTGTTGGTGACCTTTTGCTGTTGTTTTTTCTAAGGTAAGGTTGTTGTCTTTTTGACTCATTCCCCATTTCCATTCTCAATTTCATACTAAAGGATTTATCATTATTCTTTGGATACTAAATATTTGTGGATTTCTGGGGTATAAGTGAACCATGCACAAATTCAAACATTGAATGATTTACAAATTTCCCTTTGGTTTGAATACAAAATTTGAGAAAACCATAAAGTTAAGAATCCTCAAAATTACAATTATTCCTGAATACAAGAAAATTGTGTTCACAGAAAACAATAAGCAGCAGTATAGCATGCATGGTCTATCATTAATGATGAATAAATATTTAGAAAACATGTATAGCATACAACTATAATCAGCTCAGTATAAATGCAGAACAAGCAGTATAAGTAAAAAAGAATGTGTCCATACTATATGGATGTCCCACTCACACTATGTTCAGTGGGCCGTGAAATTTGAGTCAAAACTCTAATTTGACATCAAAACTAGAAACATCATATCTAGGGGTACATGTTTTCAAAGTTTCAAGTTGAATGGACTTCATCTTCATCAAAAAATCATTGTCTATGTTCAGTGGATTGTGAAATTCAGGTCAAAACTCTAATATCATATGAAGCATGTGTACCAAAGCAGGACAGATGGTCAGACAAACAAACCAACAAACAAATGGACATGGACGGATGAATGAATGAACAAATGCACAGACTGAAAAACATAATGCCCCTCAGTGGGTCATAAAAATCAACATTAATCATACAAGCTAAATAACAGTAACTAGAACCATTACATACTTGTAATGATATAAATGGACCTTAGTAAGGCTTAACAGTTCTGGCAATTATCGTGTGAGTCAGTCATTTTACATGTAGCAAGATTTGCTTTTCAAACTCACTATTCATGTATTCATGTCAACAGAGGGTTCAAATTGAAGGCTTTTCATCTTTATCATTCCATACCAGTTTACATCTTGATGTATTCTGTGTTGAAGTTAAATTTGCTTCACATCAAACTATTTTAAACTTAAAACTAAACATAACATGAGAGTGGAGTTTAAGGAAACATAGACAATCAAACTCATACCCTATCTGCCAACTAAAGGCCTTTGACAGGGCATACACAAATCAATACAATACATTAACTGATGTAAGAAACATTAAAGTGAGGATCATAGCGACAGTAAACATGTAGATTGTCAAGCTATGTCCCGTCCCCCCTTTATTGATTTTTTTTTTTAAATAGGAATTAAATTGCCAAAAAATATTTTGAATTGCTACCATTCACCCTATTTTTACTACATCAGAAAATTACACTCCCTTTTTTTAGCCCTGGATCCAAAAATGAGTATAAATGCAGCAATGATAAGATAAGGAAAGACAAACTATATGAATACCTACCCTTCTTCTGTCATTATTAACATCTCACTATATATCCAAGCACATGTTGTAGTGAATATTTAACACATGTAACACATCCATTTCTTAAGTTTCATTTGAGAGAAAAAAAAACAATTCACAAAGCTACTAAAATATTAACTCTAACATGTTTAAAATGTTGTGGATAGGAACCATTTAAAAATAGCTGAAAATGCGAACATTTTACCTCATCAACCCTCCATTCATACTTTGATCAAGTTTTACTAGGTTAAGTGGTTTCCTTTGTACTGTAATTGTTTTACATCCGTACCGCTCTTCACATTTTAACATGTTTTTGTAGCATTGTATTTCAGATCAGTTATCAAACTCCATCATAATATCAAATCCTGTACCCCAAAAGTTATTGATCATTCACAAAGTACAAAGTATAATCCATTCATCAGGTTTTTTTATTATCTAAATCCATCTTAATCATCGAAATTATTTCTATAATCCATTGATAATTAATCTTTAATGATATTAGTCAAAGAAGGAAGAGAATTGGTCATCCAAGAATCATTCACATTGGGATTACTTGTACCAATAAAACTAAATCTCATTATATAATGAAATCCAAAAACATAAATACATCTTCCACTTTCATCTGAGAAAACCAATCTGATTCTGTTGTAAATTGTAATTAAGATTCCAAATATAACAAAATAATTGTTATACCATTATAGAGATAGTGCGAAATTATACAATCAGAGAAGTTGTAAAAAACCTTGTGAATTTTCTCAAAAATTCTCAAGAAATAATTTCTCTAAGCATTCCAGCAAATGAATGTATATATTAGCAATAGGGCATGGTAGCACATGTGCTGTTAATCACAAACTGGGGTAATCATATTAATACATTGCCAGGAAATCATTTTAACATTTGCTTCAAAATCAATATGTAATTATCTAAGAGAAGTATTTTGAGTAATTAGCTGTTTTACAGACACATCATTTCTTATCTACTTCTTGTTGTGTATTTTATAGACCACAAGGATTACAATGAGGCCATTAGTTAACAAACTAAATGCACTGCCATTTATGCATGTTAAAAAATGTATTAACTTCAAAATAATGTATGGAGTGCATGATAATTGCAGTTGTGTTTAAAAGGCAGTTCAGTCCTCCAGTGCCTGAGGGGGTAGAAGGCATTTTGTGGTGCCCCCCACTCCCTTTAAACACCAAAAAGAAAATATCGTGTTACTAATGAGTTATATAAGTTTTTAGCATAATATCGTCAGAAAATATTAGCATGTTGCTTCTGCTCAGCATATATGATATTCAGTTATTGGGAATGTTGTTCACCCTTTGAAAGATCTTGGGTCACTCTTGTTATCCCATTTTCCCCTTATGGATAGAATACACCCCCTTCCCTATCTTATCAGAAAGTCTCACTTTTCAGGGATTATAATCTGGAATGACCAGAGATACAGTGCTTCTTAAATATGATTGTCCAAAACCCTACACATCTTTTCATTTATATTGGATTAGAAACCTACTGAATATTTGCTTGTATCACCTATTCTTTGAACTGAACACAGTAGTTAATTCATCCAAGACTGTAACAGGTATTTGCTGTCAATTTAAAAGTCAGGTAAAGACTCGGCATTGATCTCAATTCTCAATGTATCGTCACCATACTTGTGATACTGGACAGGAGGGAAGGGTCACATGTATGGCCAAATTGTTAAGCCAATTCATTTGTTTTCACAGCTTCCCTGGTTTACATGTCTGGTTACACACCAATCTTAGACCTGTTTCCCTTCACAAGTGATGCTGGCACCACCACAAAAACAATGCGTTGTAGGTTATCAACCTTTTTGTTATAACATACACACTGATAATTGATCTGTAGACAGACTCAATACAGTATAACACAAGGTGTGTATCACGATAATGCAGGGGTTAAATACATTAATATTCAAAACAAAACACCCCTCAATATGCCGACCAACTGTGTAAAACCATCACTGGTAGTCAAGGTAGTTGAAAAAACTTGTTGCAGTCAACACATAGTTAAGATGAAGGAGGGCATTTGTATGAATTTCATAAAATAAAAGGTTCACAAATGAAGTTATTACAGTCAAGCTTATTCACCCTCATTTTAAGAGAACTCATTTGATTTTCATACAATTGTTTTGAAATAGACTAACTGGTAAACAATACAATCTTCCAGAACCATGATGTTACTTGAATCTTACCTGTTATACCTGGTAGATTTACTAATTGTTGGTGATCTGTCAGTCTTACACAAAAGTATAACCCAAAGTTGTTCTAACATCTCCACATAGGCCATAAAACAATTAACTAGTTCCCCAATTGTTTTCAAATTTTCTTTCCAATCTGCTCATATCCTCATGTTTTCATTCAGTGATATCAATATTTGTTAACATGATCTTTGATATTTCAAGAATTCCAATACACTTTTCCATCACAATACACACTATTTTGTACTTTCAAAAGAATAAACATGATAAAAGGTGTTATTCAGTCAATAAATAATATCTTTTGTCCATAAGCATTTTTAATCTCCTTTAAAAAAAATCTCGAAAGCAACATTAGATTCCATATTGTGTTAGAAGCATCCTTTCCAAAGTAAAATCAAAGAAGATATGGAATTTCTTGGAGATTGATATTGATTTACATCTGAATCAACTTTAAATGGATCGTTTCTCCCGCTGGTGAGTAATGTCCAATAAAACAACACAAAATAAAAAATACTGACATTGCTTCATTATCATCTATTATTGACCTCAGCATGGATGAGTCAATCAGCTGATACAGGTACACAAAGCAGGTGCTTGCATGCTTAATACTGGTCAGACCAACTGTTCAGAAAACAAAACCCTGCAGATCTGAGATAAACTAACAATTCTTTGGATGATCAAATATTAATTATCCTCAGTAAATAAAGATTATATTGATTTCATATGTTTCAATAAAACATTAATAAATGGCATAATGAACAAACACGATTTCGGGGTTTCCCAAAAATCTATGTTGTATTTTAGCGTCAGAGATCTAAATGTCCATCTGCCTATCCTAAATCATTGTCTTTTCCCCCCTTTGAAATAATCAATATAGCTGTGAAATAAATTGTTAAGAAATGTTAAGTGGCTCATGCTATACCAGTTGACAGGAAGAATGACCTCAGACTGAGTCACAATAGATGAAGGAAAACACTCTTCTTTTTTAGGATTTCTAATCAATAATTACGTATAAGCCTTATAATTGATGTAAGATTAAATCAGTCTGCAGGGGATATGCCATCACAATTCTCCAACATTGATGTCAAAACTTGTCTTTGGAATTATCATCATGGGTACGATTATTTCCTATATTCTCTTATTTTAGACATTTTAATTGATCCTTGACGTCGACAGGTCACTTATAACCATTAAAATTTGTTAAAAAAAACATTATATTTTCATAAAACTGTTAGTGCTTATAAGTATATGCTAATTAGTTGGGTATTTTCATGTTTTTCAAAGTTTATGAAATTCAATTTTTTTTTTATGTATGATCTTTTGTTGCAAAAGATTATCAATAATATTCCATTCTTAATAATTTTGCTTTTTATCTTAAAACAGGTAAAATTGTGTTACCATGGAGAACATGGACATCACCTGGTGACTCAATATAAACAGATCCAGGAACAAATCAATGTCTGATTATCAGGTGTTCTATCATATGTAACATAAACAGGGTTAATTAAATGTCGTCCATGTTAATTAGAGATCAGAAGTCACATAGGTCTGGTATTCCCCTTATAATTGGCTTCTGATTTTTGGTCTTCTCAAGCCTGTTATTAAGTTAGATGTGACTCCTAAGTCTCACATTGTTTCATTAACTCATAATGAATGGTTACTGATGGAGGATGCTGATCTTCAGTCTGGCTAGAAGCTGTAATTACAGTTCTATAAAATTGTCCTCTGATAGGAGGTCAAGAGTTCCTGGAATGATCACAGACGTAATTACATTTGTAGAGTTCAACTAATGATGCACGAAAGTTCAATCAGAAATGGTAGCATGTTCAGAAATAGTTATGTTACAATAAAGTGGTTAAACTAATGCATGGTTAATTACACGTTTAAATAAATCAGATTTTATATTTCCTTGTATTTCCTTATATTAGAGTTTCTAAATCAAACTGGTGTTCCTTCTTTCCTGTCTACTTCATCCTCAAGAAATCAGATTAAGTAAGTTAGTTCTCTTGTCTACTTCATTTAGGGAAAACTCCTTATATAAGTTCTCTCGTTTACTTCGTTTAGGGAAAACTCCATATATAAATTGGTTTAAGTAAGTATAAAATAACCTCTTTAATATCAACAATAACTCCCTGATCAATTAAAAGTGACTAGTGAAAATCAGAAAGAGTGTATGGTCATTTATGAAAAACAAGGAAGTATCCTGAATATGATGCATGCAATGATTCCTCCATCGCAGGAAGAAGAAATGAAAGTTTAAAGGCTATTTCAGGATGACAAAGTAAAAGACAGAGAGAAATTAATCCTCCATGAAAGACTTCTGCACATCTATCCTACCTAGAGACATAATATTTCATAATTATTTGTGACAGAATCAATATCACTTTAGAAAGATATATTACCTAAACTTTGCTAATCCAAAAATTATATCACATATTGAAGGACAGTGTTCCTAAGTAAAGGTCCAATAGTAATAGTACAAGAAATATCAATTAATAAATTGTACAATTAGCCCACCCTTGTCTGGACATTATGGTGTTATTAGAGAACCCATTCTGGGAATTCTTTATCAATTATGTAAAGTAAGCCATGTCAAATACAGTGGGAAAATTCAATTACAAACACCATATAATTTAATTATACAAAATGCATTGGTTATAACTTAATTGTTATTGATTATATGTACTAATACATAAATGATGATAAATATAGGGGTAAATGCCCCCATTAATAAAAAATAAGTTATGTTTAAAAAATACCCATGGGTACAAATGCTTCATGCATATAATGCAAAATTATAATTCACTACTGCATGTTTAAGATATAACAGAAAAAGAAATGCAACACTTTACTTAAAGACACAATATTTCAGACAGGTTTTCATAATTATTAGTGACAGAATCAATATCAACTCAATACCAACGGCTTTGGTGTTTATAATCAGCTGTTTTCATTTGGAATTAAAATAATATGTAGGAGGCATATTATCCAGACAGAATCAGCTGATGTTTGCTAAAGATGGAATAATATAAAATATCAATATATAATAGCCTATAATCTCAAGTCATTAACATGACATAATATTACAAAATATAACAAATTAAAGAAGGACCAGAGAACCTAAGCAGAGTTCAAAGTTCAAAAGAAGGAAAAAGTAATGGATGATACATACAAATGATAAGTTGATGAAGATGGGGAAAGGGAAATGAAAAAGCAAGAAAGTATATAACAAAAAGAATGCATGCCTTGAAATATCTCGCCTGCATTACTTAAATCATGATTAAACTTAATGTATAAAGGTTTTACTACAAGTAATAACTTCTCATTATCAATGATCCTTGTAAATAAGGTCAAGGTGAGGTGAACTCTGCCACACAGACATATTTACCTTACAGTCATTCCATGGGACCACACAAACTTAAAGTAAGCATATTGCTAGATAAACAGACCTATTAGTTACCAAAACTGATCATTGATCATTGGACCATTAAAATGAGGTTGGTATAAAAAATAAGTTAATAAGAAGATGTGGTAGGTTATGACCATAAAAATTAGGTCAAGCTAGTTGCTATGACCTTAACTTTGCAAGGTCTTCAGCTCTTCATGAGGCTTCTTGATAGACATTTTTTATCCAATTAAAGTGTCTTACACCTTAAATTTCAAGATTAGTTATACAATGTTATATTTGCATTGAAATCAACCTCTCTATTCAAATTCAATCAGAGTTCCTTCTCTGAAAAAATAGAACTCCTTACCCTGTTACAAGTACTTCTGGAATCATCACTTTGATATCCTATCAAATCAGAGTTCCCTTACTAGTAAAATGTCAAGATAATTTTTGGAGAAAATGCCTGAAATTCATAGATATATTGAAAGCGATCATCACATAGTTCAACTCTTCAAATAAATCAATCAACATGTGGACAAAATTGAGTAAATATGTCCTGGAAAAACGGTTTTCCTTAGTATAAAGATGTATATATCAAAATAAGTGTAACATTGAAATAGAAAACTTTTTTGTAATTCTTCCCTGCTGTTGTGGTGCTGACATAACCTTGACTGAAACACTATACTTCAGCAACATTGAAAAGATAAAATTACATTATCTATCTTTGAGCAATGTCTTCTTTGGCATGTGTTGGTTTCTCAATAAAAACAACTGATTTAGGCTGAAATTTTACCACAATTTGCACTTAAACTAAAAATGCAAACTTATTAAACATTTTCCCAGTAAATTGGTTTATATGACATATATGATTAAGATTTATAATGGAAAGATTGCAGCAATTAACTGGGTATACTTTTGATTAAGTTTGGGCTACATGGAATGAAAAACTAATCATTTCCAAGTCAGTAAAGTATGAAATGATCTATAACCAACAAAAAGGTTTCTATCATCAGAACTCTCAGTTAATCTACCATCCATCAAATATTTCTAATATTTACACTGGCAAATCATTTTGTCTTCGTTAATGAAGCTCACATTTACCCCCACATATACCATTGTGTTGTATATTTCAAGTTCTATAATCCAATTACCAATATCTTTGTCCCCAGTTTAAACTTACCGGTAATTGGAGTCTAAAAAAAATCCTTCAAGAGTGTTTCATTTAACTGCTCTAAGCATCAACCTTTTTTTCAATTTTTCACGACTCTTCCCCTCTTCAGTAAACAAGATTGCTGATATGAGGAATGAGTGTTTTCAAAATAAGAGGTTGGTACATATACTCATCTTTTTATGGTCTTACTAGCATTAGCAACTGGTTACAGCAAATTCAGAAATTATTGCTATCTCTTTATTATTGTGAAAAATGTGCCAGAGTTATAATCATGTAATGGCAATAACTAAAACACATATTTGGTTTTTTTTATATGAATTAAACAGAATTTACTCAATATCGCAAAAAATAAACTTGTATTTTAGTCTAAGATGACAAAATTGCAATAATAAATGCACATAATAATTTCAGAATTTACAGTATTTATTTGAACCGATTTGTCACTCTTGTTATCTTGATAGAACAGTCTTACTTTTTTCATTTAATAATTCTTGTACATGAATTTTTCTGAATTTAACATTAGAATTTCCTGGTTTGAAGTTTCCTCATGGTACAAGATTAAGTACTTTTATACTTGTGATATCAAACATGGCTACTGCATTGTCAGAGTAGAAGTTTATTTACTGATAAAAACTTATCAAGTAACAGAAAACTTGTTGATTAACATAAAATCTTGAATGCCTTCAGATATATGAGTCAAATAGTACAGATAATTTCAATGATTGCTAAAGGAACTTTTACCAAAAATTTGTACAATGCAAAAGTAGATCCAGTGGTTTGGAGGTGGCTATCTCCCCTTCTTGTGGCAGATAATTTGTGCTTTTTTGAACATTTTTCTTATTTACAGGACTGGGTCCCCTTTTTCCTTTTTCTCCTTTCTGTCTCTCCCCTTGCTGAAAGTCTGGGATCAAACTCTTGAAAGTCCAAGTGGTTGTAGGTTGCAAACAGAATTGCAAAGAATGGTTTAAAAGGCAAAAGACTATAATATATACCAGTGTGTTGTTATTAGGTTGTAAATGTGAAATCTTTATGGACCTTCTGTTAATCATTGCCGATGGTGTGTATATGAGAGACCTGGGTAGCCGTGTTGTCCTAGTTGTTCATCTACAGCAGCATGTCAACCACAAGGTGGTGGGTTTGATTCTAGTCTTAATGTAAATCACCATGTAGGAGTCTAGAACATTTATAAAAGTTGTGAAAAATAAATAAGGAATGTGTCCATGGGACACAGATCATGCCCCTGCTTGCACATAATGTTACATTATTCAAATATATAGGCAAATGATACAAGAGGTAAAATTGACGCTACCCAAATTTGTATTTGATCAGAGTTTTGTGGAAATAATTAAGCGTTGTGCATAAAGTTTCAAAACATTAAGTTGAGGCAAACTTATGTTTGAAATCAGAAACGAAAAATTCAACCATTTTCCATTTGAAAAGGAACATAACTCCAGGGTGGTAAAAGTGACACCATCAATCAAAGGTCTGTGGTTATAAGCATTGTGCATAAGTTTCATAGCATTTGGTTGAGGCAAACTTTAGTAAAAGAAAAGAAACAAAAAATGTCAGTAATTTTTCCATTGTAAAGGGGCATAACTCAAGAACAGTAAAACTTACAACATTTTTAGGATGTATCTCTAGACAATCGGAGGAGGAGAAAATAATTTCATTATTATTCTAGACATATCCCTTGCATGATTACTAGTGAATTAGCATCTTTGAACAATGTCTGTTTCATGACTATATGTACAACTTTTTCTTAGTCTGAATTGGAAATGATCAAATCTGATATACGGATTTATTCATTCCAAAATTAAATTTACCCATAAATAAATAGCCACCAAAATCCTTCAGATTAAACACAATGTCCTTGACTTTTGAAAGAGGTACTTATTCAGTTAATAAGATCTTTAAAACATTGAGGTAAAATATATGCAATTACTGAAAATAATGTTTCAAGTGTCAAAAGTGAATACTGGTAGATCAAATTCCTTGGATTGTTAAAATTATTACTTACATCATTATGTTCTATATGAAATATGTAACATCTAAATTACAACATTCTATGAACAAACAACATACATTCTAACATCAAGAGTATCAAATTTTACCTTTGTTTAAAATTTCAGACTATTCCAAATAATTGTATAATTTGTGTACACAACTTGAACTTCCTGTCAGTGTGTATTAGATCAGCTGATCTGTGTTTACAAGATAACATCAAGATCAGACTGCTTCCCTTATAGTTCATTAAATAAAGTCTCTGCCAAACCATTATAGGTCGGTGCCAAACATACAAAAATATAAATCGTAGCAATAAAAAAATATATTTTCTGTTAATTGTTAAGTAGGAATCCAAGTGTTATATTTATGTTTAGACATATGGTTAAAGACTTTATATAAATGAATGCTACTGAAGTTTCTGTTCACCGTTACATTTTATTATATAGATATTAGAAGATGTGGTATGTGTGCCAATGAGACAACTTTCCATTGGAGTTTCTATTTCAAAAATAAAATTGCTAAGTTATATAGAAAGGCTTATAACTTTGAATTTTTATATCTGCCATTGCCCTTTATATTTATAGAATAAGAGAAAGAGCTCAATAAATATTGTTCGTAAAGACTTTTTGTTGGAGTATTATTTTTGAGTATTTTATGGATAGATATCCATACATGAAAGGTACAATGGGGCATACCAAAGAATTGCAAGAAGACCAAAGAAACCAGATTGACTTACTGGTTGCTGACCAGAGAACAGACTGTTGGACTCATTGACAAAGTTATAACTGTATGCACACCTTCATAATTCATACCCTTTACCAACAGAAATAATATGATTTTTGTTTCTTATTTCCAATCAAATCAATGACAATAGTTTTGCTATTCTGTACAGCATATTTTTTTCTGCTGTTTTGATTGCCATTTTAATACAATGGATAAAGCAGATCTTGATCTGTGATACAATTTGCATCTGGTGTACAGACTACCATTAAAAGAATGTTCTAAATATAATGAAATTGACCTCATCACAAAATCTTAAGGTTGACTTCAGTGGTATTGAATCATGAAAATGAGGGCAAGTATAACAGAAAAACTTTCAAATTGTGAATTGTCTGATTTTCTCCTCCCACTATCGGAATATTATGCAAAGACTTTATGTAAATGTCAAGAAGAGACAAGCAGACATGTCTTTACAACTTTTGATGCAGGTTAGATAACATTTATGATCACTGTCAGAGGCAGAATTAGGAAAAATCTGGATTATTATATAGGGAATCATTGAAGAATGACCGAGTGAGACACCTCCTAGGCAATCAGTGGGCCTCCACTTCTTAAAATATATGGACCCCCCCCCCCCCCCCACTGACTGTAACACTTAAGCACTCCCTTTGCCTTCTTGCAATGTGTGTGATTGTTGTCCAATAAAAATACAGCTTATTATAAATTATTCAAAATACTCTTAAACTTATACCAGTCCTGCCAAACAGGGGAAACTCCTCTCCTTTTATGACAAAAAATTGTGTTTTTAAGTATATTTTTCCTGATTCTATACTCCCCCCTTTTATCATGACAAGTCCCCTCCATCTATCCCTTTAGAAAATTGTGGATCCATTACTGGCAATACACACAACCCAGTCCTTTTCTAACGTATATTACTTGCCCTGTTTACTGACAAGTGGCAGCCAATAAAATGAGATAATGTAATTATAAATCTATCTGTGATATAACCACTTACACACTTTCTGTACTTAGTGTCTCACAGTAATCTCATCAAAATCATCCAAACAATATAGTCACATGATTCAAAATAATTTAAACAAATCTTACATGAATAGAATTTGTTACTCCTTAATTTCCTCCTGTTTTGAGTAAAACGTTATCCTCTAACTTGTTTTTGAGTAAAAAGTACAAAATGCTAACCTAGAACCATTTGTTTATGCACACACATCAATGATTCACACATATTGATACCTCTGTAACAGTAACTGGGAAATGTTCCAATAATCTTTATTTATTGAAGGGTGCATCATATCAACAAACTAACCAAATTACTTCCGTTTATCTTCAACTTATAATTGGTAAATCAGGTAATAGTGTTTGAGAAATCAGGATGGTTGAAAAAAACATCATGAATTAATAATAAAAATTTCACGAAAACACATATTTACTTTCACCGAAATAAACCTAAATTACTTCACAAAAAAACAATACAACAAACTATTAATATTTATAGTAGTGGGTGTTACTGGTTACTCATATTCGTGATATTACCAATACAACTCACCCCGTGAAAAACTTATACTAATAAAGACCATCCATATATATCAACTTGTAAGTTTGTTTGAGACAACATTGCAATAAAGATAGTGGCTAACAAAAAGACGAAACCCAAGTAATATCACTGCCATCTGATCAAGACAAAATCAGTACAATCTATAGAGGGTCTCCATCAATAATCATTTCTGAAATGGCATTGACTTGGAGCTTCATAGTAGTTGGCATATGAAATTCAACCAGATGCTCCGCAGGGCGTAGCTTTATACGACCGCAGAGGTTGAACCCTGAACGGTTGGGGCAAGTATGGACACAACATTCAAGCTGGATTCAGCTCTAAATTTGGATTGTGATTAAATAGTTGACACAGCATAGGTTTCTGACACAGAATGAATGTGTTCTAATGAAATTAAAATTTTTGTTTTCTCTTAGAGCAATTCACTATGCTGTTGAATATTATTCCTCTCAAAAAAATGTTTGAAGAAATTTTCTTTTTATTTATGAAATTTCAAATGAGAAAATTGAACCCAATTTTTTTAATCACATCCCCCTTTCCCTTATTCCAAAACTAATCTCAATTAAAATTTCTAATGGAGTTTGCAACAATTACTACTCATTTAAATACATCATAAAATGTTAAGATGTAAAAAAAACTGCTTGTTATCACTGAATGGTAAAGATTATTTTAATTTATCAGTTTGTAGTAAAAAGTGAATGTATATATAACAAAGATTTAAGTTGATTCTGGACAAAGAAAGATAACTCCAAATAAAAAAATTCTTACAATTAGATATTTCTTGCTTAATATTCTGGACAAAGAAAGATAACTCTAATTAAAAACAAAATTGCTATTTCACAATATTTTGCAATAAGATATTTCTTGCCATTGTGCAATACTGTGCAATTGAAAAGACTTGCTATTGCACAAAACTAAATATAATTTTAGATCCTGATTTGGACCAACTTGAAAACTGGGCCCATAATCAAAAATCTAAGTACATGTTTGGATTCAGCATATCAAAGAACTCCAAGATTTCAATTTTTGTTAAAATCAAACTAAGTTTAATTTTGGACCCTTTGGACTTTAATGTAGACCAATTTGAAAATAAGACCAAAATTGAGGAATCTACATACACAGTTAGATTTGGCATATCAAAGAACCCCATTTATTCAATTTTTGATGAAATCAAACAAAGTTTAATTTTGGACCCCGATTTGGACCAACTTGAAAAATCAAGAATCTAAGTACATTTTTAGATTCAGCATATCAAAGAACCCAACCGATTAATTTTTTGTCAAAATCAAACGAAGTTTAATTTTGGACCCTTTGGACCTTAATGTAGACCAATTTGAAAACGGGACCAAAAGTTAAAAATCTACATACACAGTTAGATTCGGCATATCAAAGAACCCCAATTATTCAATTTTGATGAAATCAAACAAAGTTTAATTTTGGACCCTTTGGGCCCCTTATTCCTAAACTGTTGGGACCAAAACTCCCAAAATCATTACCAACCTTCCTTTTATGGTCATAAACCTTGTGTTTAAATTTCATAGATTTCTATTTACTTATACTAAAGTTATTGTGCGAAAACCAAGAATAATGCTTATTTGGATCCCTTTTTGGCCCCT
Source organism: Mytilus trossulus (assembly GCF_036588685.1). NCBI lineage: Eukaryota > Metazoa > Mollusca > Bivalvia > Mytilida > Mytilidae > Mytilus > Mytilus trossulus. The sequence continues at coordinate 87,881,290 of NC_086378.1, forward strand.
AATTCCTAAACTGTTGGGACCTCAACTCCCAAAATCAATACCAACCTTCCTTTTGTGGTCATAAACATTGTGTTTAAATTTCATTATTTTCTATTTACTTAAACTAAAGTTATTGTGCGAAAACCAAGAATAATGCTTATTTGGGCCCTTTTTTGGCCCCTAATTCCTACACTGTTGAAACCAAAACTCCCAAAATCAATCCCAACCTTTCTTTTGTGGTCATAAACCTTGTGTCAAAATTTCATAGATTTCTATTAACTTAAACTAAAGTTATAGTGCGAAAACCAAGAAAATGCTTATTTGGGCCCTTTTTGGCCCCTAATTCCTAAAATGTTGGGACCAAAACTCCCAAAATCAATACCAACCTTGCTTTTGTGGTCATAAACCTTGTGATAACATTTTATAGATTTATATTCACTTTTACTAAAGTTAGAGTGCGAAAACTAAAAGTATTCGGACGACGACGACGACGACAACGACGACGACGACGACGACGCCAACGTGATAGCAATATACGACGAAATTTTTTTCAAAATTTGCGGTCGTATAAAAATTGAAGTATTTCTCGGGAATATTCATGATGAAATGACATTATATTTTTAGTTACCTTCAAGACATTCAATGCGTCATATCTGGTAATTTGGGTTCAGATCCTTAATGGAGAAAAATATCATACGAAATTGCACAAAGCTAGGATACAATGGGAATGAACCTACCGGTATGTGAGTGAAATCACATTTGTTCTGTTTAATGAGAAGCAAATGTGGCCATAGCTAACAACCAGCCACTTGCAAGGTTACCTACTAATGGAAACTTTGCCAAAGACCATTATATAACCAAATTAGTACATTTTAAACAATTGTCTTCCACTAATTAGTTAGGTTATCAGACCGTCTCAGGTGACTTTTTCTTCCATTTACCAAAGATACACTTAATCAATTCTGGTTTTGAGCCCAGAGTTTTTGAAAAACAGTTCATAATAAAATTAACATAAAACTGACCACTTGTAATAATAACTGATATATACAAATGCATGATTTGGTATCATATATCGTCTGATCAGATAAATAATAGTCAAATATATCATAGATCATACACAGCTTCTTCTGTAGTGAATCATACTCATATTTTCTATCATAATATTTTTTAACCCATATTACCACTTTCTAAAAAATAGCCATACCTCTGAAACAGACAAGCAGCAAAGTAATTACATACAGATTACAGAATAATCTTCTTATCTAATTAAATGTAATGAGATATTTTGTATCTTATCGGAATAACCATGTGATTAAAGCATCATTTTTAACAGTCAAAATACTTTAAGATATAACATATCATTTCACATCTAGTAACTACCCTAAGGTGAATATAATCATGATAATTACTCAATATCTAAACAAACAACATGTGGATACTACAGGTACTCCCTGTCTGTCCCTGATATATGATACTGTTGACCTTAGACTGAATGATCAAACATTGAATCTTTACTCAGACTCAATCATGTGTGCCATGAGTCTAGTGGGTCAGTATACAATTATAAGTACGTACAAAGACATGCAAAGCACTAAGTAAGATTAACATTTACCTGTTATGGTCCAATATCCAAAATCTAAATATAATGGTTTGATTCAGGAAATCAAAAAAACCCAAGTATTCAATTTTAGATGCAATCAAACAAAAATTAATTTTTAACGGACCCTTTTGACCAAAATGTGAACCATATTTGGCCCATAATCCAATATCTAAATACATTAAAACGCAGTTAGATTCAGCATATCAGAGAACCGTCTATATTTAATTTTGACCCCAATTTGAACCAAGCACAAAATCAACAAGAGACTGTCAAGAGCCACAGCATTGAAACCAGAATTTTTGAACATTGTTTTGTGTCCTGGCATTTTTCAATATCATAAGAAGTATAACTCATGAACAGCAAAAGTGACAATCGTCAATATTGAACTTGACCTCCATTTTGTCATTAGTAACAATGAATTAAAAGTTGAAAAAATTTGGTTGAACTGTTTTTGAGTTAAAGAACAGAAACGACTGGAAAGATAAAATTTCAATCTTTCAAGAACCATAACTCCTGAACAGTGTAAGTGATAATCATCATAATTAAATGTGACCTCCATTTTTTAATCAGTAACAACATTTGAAAAGCTTTAGTTGAAAGGTTCATATGTTAATGCACAGACACTATTTGGCAGCTGTCGACCAATCCACAGGGATGCTAGTTGGCTGTACATCCCTAACTCAATAACCTATTTTTCCTTTTAGAAATCAAGTTAAAAACCGAAATACATGTTTGTCGGCCTTCAGCTGTTCTTTTTTCAGTGACAACCACTGATTGGAAGCTGTCTTCCAAATCAGTGGTTGTCACTGTCTTCAGGGAGGTTTATATATATATATAAAATATGTGCAGCCATATAATGGTATGACTTTGTTGTCATTGTTCTGAGAGGATTGAAATAATCTTCAGAAAAAACCTTTCATTAGTGAAAGAAAACAAACATCAGTAAATGAAATTGGTTATTATTGAGAACATCTCTCTTGAAATTAAGTAGTAATCTTTGATTAATCACATTTAAATATGTTTCAAATGTTTGTGCTTTATATTGTTATTCAAACTTTCTACAAAAAAAGAGATGGGCTATGGACTAGTGCTGCTTTCTTAGGCTTACACTTATGGCTAAATGTGTCTTAGCCATTCAAACACATCTATACTGACAAAGCAAACATTTTGTCTGTAGGACTATAACATGAATAAGCTACATAACAAAGTAGGGGAAGTGACTACCCCCAGAAAACTAATTCATAGGATACTATATTACTAAAACATAACAAATTTTCTACACCCTGTGGTGAGCCTCATAGTGTGGTTAAATGCATCAGCAAGTTCTAATCATCATCCCTTTGTTAATCATTAGTTTTGTTTTCTGTACAATTACCAAATACTGTTGTTCTATCTGATTTAACTTTCGAGTCTGTAATCATTTTTCAATAGGTGTTTATCAAACTATAGATTAAATCATTGTTTAAATAGTAGTTGAGGTTCTAATTATAGTATAAAATTCCTGGGACTGTATCTAGTCCTAGACAATAATGTTGAGTGTTTTATGTCCATAAGACAATACATACAATACATAAAATTGGTATAATTTTGTGTTCCATTTTGTAGATATATTCCAAGCCAATACTTAAATATCACAAGGTAAAGGTAACAAGTACTCAATCAGTAGTTCTTCACCTAGTTGATATTCTTAGTATATTGAATTTTCATATTGAATATGTATAAAAATTAGAATTCAAGATACATTCATATATAGTATGATTGCAAGTGAGGCAACTATCTGCCAAAGACCAAATGAAGTAGATTTAAATAACTAGGTAACAGTATGGCCTTCAACAATTAGCAAAACTAATACTGTCATGGCTGTATAGGATATATAAAATGCATCAACATGAAAATATGCAATTCAATTCAAAGGTGAACAGCCAGATTAATGTCCTCAACCATTAAAAAATTTCTAATATATTGAAATACTATCAACTTTTTTTAAGTACAGTGCATTTTTTTGTTTTTTCAAAAATATTTTTTTTGTATTTTCAAAAACATTTTAATTTTTTTACATACATATTTTACATACGTTGACATATAAAATTATTAGAAATTTGTATTTTTTCAACAGCTTTATTTGTAAATTATCTTTACCAATGAAATTCACAAAACTCACAAATCACAATGAATTAATATACCATAGGTTTTTTAAAGATATGTCTGAAGGGAGACAACTTGTCCACAATTTACATTATCATGTACAGAGATACTTCAAAAATTGTTTAATCAAGGGTGGAAAGATTAAGTTTGCCCATAAAGGTTGCATTTCTGTTAATAATGAGTCTTTTATAGACAACTCAATTTCCCTTAGGAACTCCTGTTACAGCTGAAAATGCTACAGTTTTATTATGAAGTTTGTAAAAAATGTATCATAGAATGAAAGTATATATGCAAAACCATTTTTTTCAAAGGTCAAAACATAGGGCTGTGCAGCATATTTTCAACATGTATATATGCATTAACCTTCTCAGAGTTTAAACTTATACTAAAAATCTTTACTACTCCTCCCTTCTATAAGGGCCCAACTAAGGATCTTCCTCAGAAATCAATTTAGCCTCTAACTATGTGTATTTATACTAGAAACATTCTCTGACAGGTTGAGTCTCTATGAAATAAAGCAAAAAGATGTATATTCTAGAACCAGTTCATAAACAAAACAAAATATGTATGAATATAAAAAATTTCCCAAAAAGAGTCTGGGTTTATTTGCAAAGTGCAACCTATAAGGTAAAAGACATAAATATCAGCAAAGAGTTTTCTGTTTGTGGAAATGATTTAAATGAATATCATCGCTACAGGTGTTAGTGAGCTTTACCTTCAAGCTTACATGTGGAGTATAAAACTTACCTTGTACATTTTGCCATGTCAATCAGTCTGATGTAGGTACTCTTTCATCATCATTTTCTTTGATTATTTACCAATCTGTAAAAAAAAATGACAAATTGTAACAGTTGAACTATTATTTGAAAATCTAAAGTCTATAGTGGGGGATCAGTTTTCTACGAAATTCAGGAACCAGTTGGTAAACACTTTTCAATTTACAAGGGGGTCGAACAGAAAATTGAAAATATCTTTTAACTATAGATAGAACTATGCTGGAATAGCTATATTGTATGACAATTTTTTTTTAACAAATATGAGGTCTATTTAGGGGGGGTTGTTTTCTATGGTTGGAATATATTGTCTTAAACATTTTATTCCTACCATTGAAACCAAGTAGTTATTTATTCATTTATAGATAACATACATGTAACTAATATAGATACATGTTTTTTTATCTGCACTGGTACATTTGTACCTGTATATATGTTAAGCACCTGTACATATGTTTGAAAAGTACCACATTTTGGAGGACACTACAACTTTACCTTCAACATATTTGTGTGACTCTTTTCTGATTACCCATGAAGATGTAGACTTATAAACATAATTGTTACATTAATCTTGTCATCTGAGAAACTACATTTTGAAATAAATTATAAAGTTTTGATATTGTTGCACATATATATTGTTAGATCATCATTTAACCTGTGGCAATATACATTGTAGGTTGATGCCAAAAAAGACTATGGCTGAAGTGGTTATGTGGCAATGACTACACGTTTGACCAAAACCTGCAAAACATGTTAAAAACAAATGACCTGATAACCTAACACCAAAATTGCACTTATTTTCTTATTTTCACAATTTTTTCAACCGTTTTTTTTTTTACCAAGACAAAAGTTTCCTTTCTATAGATTTTAAGAAGATTTGGTATGATTGCCAATGAGACAATTCTCAATCCAAATCACAATCTGTAAAAGTAAACCATTATATATGTTAAAGTATGGTCTTCAACATGGTGTTTATTTTGGAGATGTATCCTTATTTACTACAGTATATACATATAAATAGTTGGACCAATTTTATTTTGAATCTCTATTGAATCGTTGAAAAATGATCCATGATTCTGCAGCGATCAAGGAGTACTCAAATTGCATCAATGCTTAAATTCACATCCCTATAATCGTATAACAGATGTTTTGATTTATATTTTCAAATATTTAAAACAATTAGACATTTGTTTATTTCTCATAAAATCTAGGCTCGTAACATATTTTATATGCTTATTTTTAAAAGAGGACTTTTAGAGGACTTCACATACGTGACATAGCAACGTTTCCAAAGATTTTACTTTTTCTAGTGAACACTTTACCTGCATATACATGTACTTCATATTGTGAATGTTTTATGAATATTTAAATGCAATTACCTATCTGAAAGACATGCATAATGTCAAATAATAAAAAAATCAAATTGATTAGCTCCAAAGAAAGCTTTTAAGATTTTCACTGCTATTATTATTAAATAGATCCCTGTGTACTTTAGGTAGCGTAACGTTAAATTAACGGTTAAGGTTCATCATAACAAATGGACAAATATGGCCGTATTTTCACCTCAAAAACTATTCTGTATACAGACTTACCTGTGCTGTTTGGAAAGTTTAATGCCTAGCATCCACTAGATATATAAAAGTTAAATCCATTTTGTGTTTAAGAAGAAAGATAAAATCTTTCTTGGTTTTTGATGGGCATTTTTTTTCCTTTTTTCAGAAGGTGCAAAAATAAACAAACACCTGAATTACTTTGATACTGTCCACTCACTGACTCAGATAAACTCTTTAACTCACCTATAGTTGTGAAGATACTGGTGTCCATGTCAATTAAGGACAATGAAAACAATACAAACCAGTTTTTTACCTGAGGGAGCATCTCATAGGTGTAGCAGAATCCGGGTTCGTTTGCGCCCATTCATATTCGCACCCACTCATGTTCGCCCCCTTTTACTTTGGCACCCTACATGTTCGCGCCCAATTTTAATTGGTTTTGGGTTTAATAACTTTGTAATCAAGTTTTGGCAAGTAGTATTTTTATAAGTATAATGTTTTCGTTGTCTCAAAATAAAGTGAGACAGCATTTTTTATTGTGTTGAATAAATCGTAATTATGTTTTGAATAGTGTATTTTTAAAAAATAATAATATTCCTTTCTAAATAAAGTGGGGTTCTGTCAACGTTTTATTTTGTGTTGAATAACTCTTAATCATGTTTTAGTTTATAGTGTATTGCTATATAACTTTGTTTCATTGACTTGTTTCAAAATGAAGTGAAATTCTGACTACGTCTTTTTTTTTGTGTGCATTGAAACTTTTTTATCATGTTTGATCATGTTGTGGTTATAATAGTGTTTTGCTATATTTTATTGTTTCATTGTTTCATATCAAAAGGACCAAGCTGTTAAAATCAATGATCTTTTGTGTTTTTCATTTGACATCTTCAATCTTGAACTCATACCAAGCTATAAATACATTCAGTATTTACACGAAAGCATTTAAAAACAACAATCATGATTTTTCAATTATTCAACTGGAATTTGAATTAAAATTGGGCGCGAACGTGTAGAGTGCGAACGTGCCAGGTGAGAACGTGTAGGGTGCGAAAGTATATTGGGCGCGAACGGACCTGGTACCTTTACTACCGGTGTACCAAAACTTAGTCAATTTTAACACCTTTTGCATGAAGGAAAAAAAATTCCCATCAAAATCCAAAACAGATTTTATCTTTCTGAAACACAAAATGCATTTAACTTTATTATATCTAGTGGATGCTAGGCATTAAAACTTTCACAACTTTACAGGTAAGTCTGTACCCAGAGTAATTTTTGGCATGTAAATACAGCCATATTTGTCCGTTTGTTATGATGAACCTTAATTGTTTAATGATAAAAAATGGCTCACAATAAAAAAACCTTCAATGAATCTATCTATCTATCTTCATATTTCCACACTCAGTCACAACTCTGACTATTATGTGCCGTCTATTTTGATTAAGTTAGATTTGTCACTTCAGGGACTTGAATGTCTGATATCTGTGAGAATATTTGTCTTACAAATTATATATACATTGTAGTTAATTTATTTTTTGAATTCTCAAATGGATTGACCAATTCACCTCAATAGTAGGTTAAACTTCCACCGTTCAAAAGCAATGCAAGTTCTAAATCGAGGACAGACTTTAAGACACACAAGATAGTAGGTTTCCCTATAAAACTGTGTCAATTAGAGGTATATATTTACTTAAAATAACTTTAAAAATGTCTTTGTCTGCAGCTGTTTTCATGTTTTTCAATTTAACTTCCGGTGATTTTTCGGAACATTTCTAGGATCTTCTTTTGTGAATCATATTTTGTTAAAAGTCTTTCAGTGAACATCATTTATTAAGTCATTCAATAATTCATCTTTTATTACGTTTAATGGTTTTGCTTTTGATTCTTACAAAATTTAATTTAAAAAATACGAAAATAAAGGTGCTAAATATGACTAATAACCATGTAAAAAGATATTGCTAAAGATCACAAGAAGACCCTAATTATAAATTTATAGTACAATAAATTATCTATATAGGTGTAAATAGAATTTGATAAGAAAATGTATACCATTTTATAAGGATATATTCTTGTCAAAGTTATAAAACTGAAATAATCTAACAAACGGTCTCAATGAATCGATGACAACTCGCCCCACTAGCAAATCGCCTCGTCACGTACCAAATTGCACCACTCTTTCACTGACTCGCCCCTTTTGATGAAAAAAGAGTAAATCCCATTGATCATAGGTCTACAAACTCGCCTCACTTCTGAAAAGGGTTAAAATCCGCTTATCAGGGACAGTTTATACTTAGGTCTTAAAGTATAGAAAGTTAAGCTTCTAAATAGACTGTTCTTGCACGTATGGAACATGATGTAATCCCGTTAAATAAAAGTTTGCCAACTCGACCCACTTATGAAAAGGAGTTTTATTCCATTGATTAAAGGTGGTATGGGTGTCTTTCGCCATCTGTTACCTGTTACCTAGTCTTTATCTTCCTCCTCTAGCAGGAGCTTCGCTTCTATGGCGTAATTCAAATTTGCACCCTTATTTGCACCCTAACCCTTACACACGGGGCACTCATAAAATCAGTATACGTAGTTATTATAATTTATAACAGTAACATATATACAGCATGCGGACTAATCCATCACCATGTAAACGTAGTTAAC